>NC_079516.1:22645587-22945587 GCF_000801105.2 Raphanus sativus
TCTAGATCGATTAGAACGCACAGTTGTAGACATGAATGTTTCGAATCGTAAATACGAACATAAAATGCTGGGGATTTCCCTTGTGTAGAAGCACGAACTCTCCAGATACATCCATCAACCCAACACTTAACGATGATTAATGTCAGAGTGGATATGTGTACATCAAAATCAAATCCATCCCTCACTGTAAGAAGTTTTAGTCGTCTTCCAATATTTTTTTTTACTCTTGTATCGTTGCCCTACAACAAGGTTTAGCGACGACATCTCCAACCTTAGAACCTCCAGATTTCCTTTAGGTCCACTCGTGGAAAAGTTCTGATATCTCTTTCTTGGGAGGTAGCGTTGGTGAATCTTTCGTCTTCTGTTAGAGACTCACCGTATGAGCTGAAGTTATCATCTTCGGATGACACATCGTTCGAGTCGTCGAACATATCAAATCGGCTATCAAATTCATCATCTTCTCCGTCTTTTTTCGCCATCTTCATTTTCTCCGCTTACATTGTGTTTTCTCCTTCCACTTTATTACAACAGTCATTTTCATTGTCCTCGTGTTCCTTCTCCAAACTGCAACCCATCGTTACACTGACTGTAATTTCGTCTCTTCTGGATTCAACTTCTGAAACTTCTGAGCTAATATTGACAAACATTTAACTCTTCTCTCTTTCTCTGTAATTCCGATTCATTTCACCATTCTTGTTCTCCGTAATCTCCACACAGAGACGTAGCTGTTCGTTTTTTCTTTAGGTTTAGAAAAACCTTGCAATTGTCTAGTATTAAAGACGAAACTGGTGGAGTGTCGAGCTCATTTGTTTTCAAAGTTTTATTCGAGATATGTAGCTAGGCTGAATATGATGCCGGAATTCAACTTTGCGAATTCTTCAAGAGTTGTTTTCTCATCTAAAGGCAGAACTTTAGACCCTCTACTGTCGACGTTGAATTTTATATATGTTTTTCTTAATCCAGTTACCAGAAACAATAATAACGGGATCCATAATATTTCTAAGAAAGATGAAGATTAAGTAATGGCATTATTTGTAAATACGTTTTTTTCTCACGTGAAAAATGGCACGCTTGGGATTTAAAAAAAACCAGTAATAAAAAAAATTGTCTAGTTCTAGTCATTTCTTATAAAATATGTATAGTTGAGTAAACTTCCTTAATCAATGACTCAGATCTTCTCAAACCTCACATTTCCCATCTCACCATTCACGTGCTCTCTCTTTCTCTCTCTCTCTCTCTCTCTCTCTCTCTCTCTCTCTCTCTTCTCTTCTCTCTCTCTCTTCCTCTCTCTCTCTCTCTCTCTCTCTCTCTCTCTCTCTTCTCTCTCTCTCTCTCTCTCTCTTTATCACTTTTCCCAAATCTCAGATCTGTTCAGATGACGACGATGGTGTATCCAGACGAAGCGGAAGAGAGGGAGATTGGAAGAAGCTGGGGGAGAGGACGATGACGATGGCGTGGAGTGGACGATGGCGTGGAGAGGACGACGGCATGAGAGGACGATCTGCCAGGACGACGACGGCGTGAGAGGACAATGCCAGAGCACGACGACGGTATGAGAGGACGATGTCGGGACGACGACAGAGTTGACAGAACGAAGATGAAGACGGCGTGAAGAGGACGCCTCCGTCTCAGATATTCTGTACCTCTATCCCACCACCAGCACTACCACACCACCATGGTTCGACTTCTCTCTTCTCTCATCTCTTACTTTTAATTGATCTAAATATCGTTTCTGATCCCGAGGATTCTGTTCCGATGGCGATCAAAGATGTCACGGAGGAAAGTTGCGGAAGCAGAGCCGTTGTCGCTGCTGCATTGTTTACTAAGGACAACCCTAGGCAGCACCGCAGGGAAACTCTACAGCGAATCCATGAGTCTAATCTAGGAGTTGCGGATGCAAAGCCGTCGTGGCTGTTGGTGCTCTCGTTGTTCCAGATACTTCTCCAAGTAAGCCACAATCTTTAGTGTTTAAAGTGCTAAAAAATGCTAGTAAAAAAGGTTCGCTGTTTAAAGTGCTAAAGGTTTTAAAGTGCTAGTAAATTAGGTTCAGTGTTTTAAGGTGCTAAAAATGACATTTTCAGTGTTTAAAATGCGATTTCCCCTTTGTTTACTTGCAACTCTATTTAATTTAAAGTATTATTTAGACCATCAGAACCATGTTTCTTATGAATATGTCTGAGTAGTTCTATGTTTATATTTAAAGTTGGTTCAAAAGGGTGATCTATGTGTTGCTAATCTTGAAATTGTGTTAGGGTGCTTAAAATAGTTCTTCATCTAGGTGTGCTTATTGCTAAGCCTTAAGATTAATCACCTTAATTATGCTTATTCATAGGATTGATTTGCGCAAGCGGAAGCTTGGTTTGTCACCTGAAATTGAACTAGGATGATCTAATTAACTAGATACACACAGAAGTTGGTCTAGGGAGAATATACATGAATCTAATTTTTCCTAATACATTTGAAAACCTAAACTCCATCATCTGAACAACTGCATTGTTCCACCTGCTATTTATGTTAAAATCAATTAATCTAGCTTTAATTCGAAAACTACAAATATATTGTGTAATCCTAGAGTCTCTGTGGATTCGATCCCTAAGTGCTACAACTGAACCTCTTATTTTGAGAGAGTAATTCACTCCATAGGGTAATTTAAGTGATATCACCATCAAGTTTAAATTGAAGAAGAGGGTTCACAAGTGTTGATGTTTAAAGAATAAGCATATTCAGCCTTCATGAGTGTGGATTTGGAAATACAAATACATTGCCAAAACGGACAAAGATGATGCAAGCAGACATGTCGGATGATGTTCAAAGGACGATGAGATGGGGTTCAAGAAGTACAACTTTGTATGAGTTGAATCTTATGTGACGAGTTTGTTATTCCAAAAGAGGATGTAGCAGTGACATAATATTTTCCAGTGTCAGTCACCATATTGGTCAGCTTTACTAGTTTCGTCTTATGTGAGAAACTACTAGAACATGTTACTGTGGTGTGGTTGAAGAAGATGAAGGATGAGTTACGACAGTGATATTTATATACATCAACTATTTGGTCCTGTTGCAACATCATAATAGCAGTAGAAAGAAATAAGAGGAAATTTTGTAAATCTTGGCACTTCAAATTTAAAAGCAAGCAAGTCTCAGTGCATATGCTTTGGGATTTGGGTAAGTGATAGTGCTCAAATTACCAGTAGAGCTTACTCTCTCAAATAAGAGGTACAGCTGTTGTATTTAGGATCGAATCACGAGGAGCTAGAGAACAATTAAATAAAATCTACTAATCAATCCTAGGCAAGGTTGGTTTATATGATGAAAGTAAAAAGTACAATTCCTAAAATGAACAAGGTAGTTGCTCTAACTAACAATATGATGGGTTGTTTAATGTGAAAAGAGTGCTAGACATAGGACTTTTATTCAGGAATGGAGATTATAATCTCTATAAATGCTTTAATAAGTTGCTTGCATGGTACTATAGATCTCAGCCGCTTATCTCAAGTGAAGTATCACTGGTTAAATACTCTAGATCTCTGGCCTCAACTGTCGTAATGTTGGCGCAGAAAAGAGAGTCGATCGATATCCTTTTGAGATATCGAGCGATACACCTTTTCGCAGCGCCGATCGATTCACCTGTCGGGAATATCGATCGACGGCTTCTAGATCTGCTTAGGCGCGGGCCGAATATGAACACAAGGTCTCAAGAGGGAGCTGTCGCTCTTCTCAACGGAAGACAGGCAAGTTCAAATGGATAATTCAAGATAATCAAAGATCCTAGTGATCTATGTTCTAGTTAGCTAATTTAAAACAAGCATAGGGTGCAATCCATTTGATGAGTACCACAACTTAGCAGTTATAGTTTGGGGCTAATCCCACAAACCTATTTAAACCCTAGATCTAACAAGTAGACTACTCAGACATAGCTAAGCAATTCATGACAATAGATAGATGAAAGAATTGCATAGATAGAAATAAGTAGAAATACAAAAGGAGATGAGAATCTCTCCAATCTCTCAAACAATATAAACTCTAGTCTCTCTCTCACACTCTCTGCTTTTCTCTTGAAGGTTGTTTAAAGCTTGCCGTCAAAAAACACTTAGCAGGAATATTTAAGCATTTCCATTAGGTTAAAAACTCGTCAAGAGCAATCTCGTAATTTGGTGAAGTCTTGGTGAAGTCTTGGTGAAGTAGTCGGCTAAACCATTTCGTCCTCGATATCGATCGACAACATGGATGTGTATCGATCGATTATAATCTTCTAGTACGCGGATCTTCTCAGCTACATCGATCGACAACTCTGGATGAGTATCGATCGATTATAATCACAATGTTGACTTCCGACTTGGTCTTGAATGTCAACTCGGGTATATCATCTCTTGTACTCCAAAATGCTCCAAAAACATCACTTTCTCACAAAATTCTCCTGAACCTGAAACATACCTAACAGGCTAGAAAACGGATTAAATATATAATAAAATACTAGTATGTTGGGGTCAAAATCGGTCAAGACGAAATCGATGTCCGAAAATCTCGGAAAAATATGAAAGATGTAAGAGCAACCTCGAGAGCCATTGTTAATCGAGAAACCTCGGGAAAACATTAAGTTCGAGATTAATCATCTCGAAATCAACAGCTAGATACATTCTCTACACAAGGAAAAACCTACGGAAAAACTAAAAACGCAGAAAAATGCACAAACCGAAGGAAACGAACAGCCGACCCGGTCGTGGCCGTGGCCGCCGGGCGGCTAGCCCCGTGCTGGCCGTGGCCGCCGGCGGCTAGCGCTCGTGCTGGCCGTGGCCGCCGGCTGCTAGCCCCGTGCTGGCCGTGGCCGCCGGCGGCTAGCGCCTGTGCTGGCCGTGGCCGCCGGGCTGCTAGCCCCGTGCTGGCCGTGGCCGCCGGCGGCTAGCGCCGTGCTGGCCGTGGCCGCCGGGCGGCTATCCCCGTGCTGGCCGTGGCCACCGGCGGCTAGCGCCCGTGCTGGCCGTGGCCGCCGGGCGGCTAGCCCCGTGCTGGCCGTGGCCGCCGGCGGCTAGCGCCCGTGCTGGCCGTGGTCGCCGGGCGGCTAGCCCGCGCTGGCTCGGGTCGTCGGACGGCTAGTCTTCGTGCGTAAAATCCGGGCCTCCGGGTCGCCAGAATCTGTGCTTTGCGATTTTCCGAGTCCCCGCAAACAAACTCCTTCTTCTGTTCCAGGATTTCAAAGAACCCCTAAGACGTCAACGGATAGGAAGACTTCGTATAAAACGGTGATGGTTATCTTAAAACACCATTCACCACGGAAATTGATCGAAGATCTTCCGAAAGACTCGACATCTAAGTAGGAGCATCCTTTCAAAGAAATCGTAGAAAAACAGCGGAAGTCCGGAAGACGGCCCGAAAGGGACCAACCTGATCGGACGACCCATTTACGATTTTCTAAAAGAATAGATGCGACAGTTTACAATTATCTTCGCGAGACAAGATAAATGTTAAACTTCCGAAAAGATAAATGTCAACTTTCGGAAAGATAAATGTCACTTTCCGATAAACGCGAAAGCCAACGAAAATGGAAAAGGTCCAGCCCGCGGCAGACTCAGCCCATCAAGGATAGACCGTCATATGGGAGTATATAAGCAAAGCTAGGAGCAGAGGAAGGGGGATCCGAAATCAGAAGAAAGAAACCACTCCAGAGCAATTTAGAACTTAGGCGCTTATTTCCTTTTTAGCGAGCTGCGACTCAACTAGGTTAGATCTAGGTTTCGAGACTAGCGAGGATCGACAGCTCTTACAGCCGAGATCTCGACCTGTTGTCCAAACGCTCTCCGCAGATTCGGAAATAAGATTCTTTCTTTTTGCTCTATTTATTTTACGCATTTATTCTCGAATCAGACTTGTTTTAACTTTGTCGTGCGTGGCCCAGCAGATAGCCCGGGATCCTCGGGGAAAACTAGGTCAACTTAGTTTTCCTACGTTTTAACTTAACTAAAATCGACAGTGCGAATTTCGGTTCCCACAGTTTGGCGCTAGAAGGAGGGGATTTCACGGCTTATCTTTCTCGCAACTACGCACGCCCGGTTAAGCATGTCTGTTGACGCGGAAAAAGACAAGCAAACACACGACGGACCAGCCGTAGATGTCAACGCTGAGAAGACTCCTGACGGAACGTATCGACGGTCACTGCCGAGGCAAACACCGCGATGCTGGACCAGATGAAGGAACTGTTCGCCACCGCCAAAAACGGTCGGAAGAACAGGAGAAACTAATACTTCACTCGCTAAACAGGTCAATACCTTAACAGCGAAAAGCAAACTCCCGCGCGGATCCACCAAGGTGAGGCGTGTCAGGAGGCTGGACTTCGGAACTTCCGAAGACCAAGAAAAAGATGCCCGAGAAAATCCCCGGAACTCGTCCCTGACGATACCACTCCGACGGGGCAGAAAGAAAACGACGGGCAACCTTCCACCTCCCGCAAGGGACAACGAAGGAGACGACGTCGAAAGAATCAATCTGGATGTCAGCGATCAATCGGATCCGTCCGACGAAGACGCCGACATCCACCACCGAAGGACCCGAAGTCAGTCAGCTCGACTGGCGGCAGCCTTCGAAAAACCCATGACAGAGAGGAAGAAGACCTCTTACTGGTCAGAGCAAGAAAGGTTGGCTGAAGACCAGACTCGGGCCTATCGCCTTCAGCGTAGACAGAAGAGCGCAAACGGCGCCAGCGAGATTCACGATCTGCGCGAGTACATCGCCAAAACTGCAGCCGAGGTGAAAGCGGTAAAATCGCAGATTCACCACGCGACCAGAACTGCCCCCGAGATCGACCTGCTCCTCGAGGAGTCGAGAAAACCCCGTTCACCTCTCGAATCACGGAGGCGCAAGTCTCGGATCCTGGGAAAATAAAGCTTCCCACTTACGACGGAACCACAGATCCAAAGGCACATCTGCAGTCTTTCCAGATTGCAATGGCAAGGTCTAAACTTCCGAAGCGGAAAAGGATGTCGGCTGCTGTCTCCTGTTCGTCGAGACCTGCTGCGCTCGAATGGTTCTCACACTTGAAAAGAAACTCCATCGGAAGTTTCCGCCAGCTTGCTTCAGCTTTTCTGAAGCAATTCTCCATGTTCATGGACAGGGAAACTTCCAACGTGGACCTTTGGAGCCTAATTCAAAAGGAAGACGAACCGCTCCGCGACTACATAAGAGGTTCAAACTCGTGATGTCCAGGGTAACAGGCCTCAGCGATAGAGTCGCCATCGACGCCCTGAGAAGAACCTCTGGTACAAAATCGAAATCCCGAAAGTGGATTTCTCTGGAAAGGCCACGCACCATCCAAGATACCCTCCACAAGGCAACAGATTTCATCATCATGGAAGAAGAGATGAAAATCCTAGCACAAAAGCATGGACCGCCGAAAGCGTCCGGCAAGAAGAAAACCTCTCGTACGACAAGTACGTCCATCACGAGGGGGAAGACGTCCAAGGCGAACATAATTATCGCCGTTAATTCCGAGCAAGGAAGGACCTCCGGAAACACCTGGACGCGGAACTCGTACAAGGACAATTCCAGCTGCGAGTTCCATCAGACGAGAGGTCACTCCACCGCCAACTGCAAAGTCCTCGGCGCTAGACTCATTATGAAGCTGCTCGACGGCAAACTAGCAACGGTCAAGAGCATGAAAGACCTGATCCTAGATTCTGACCGTCCGCCGAGGACCGACGGAGCCAATCCCAATAACGCTCCTGGAACTCAATCGGGCAAAAAACGCGAACGGAGACAAGACGGCGAAGGAAACAACAACCGCCAAAGGATCAACATGGTCATCGGAGGATCGCATTTTTACCAGGACTCTGTGTCGTCGATCAAAGCCTACGGACGGAAGGCCGAGACAAGCCCCGGATGGTGTCCGGAGGACGACGTTCCCAGTCACGCAATCACCTTCGAGGAACAGGATACGACCGGACTCGATAAACCCCACTACGATCCTCTGGTCATCGACTTGGTGATTCAAGATCTCGAAGTCGGCCGCATCCTCATCGACACAGGAAGCACGGTCAATATCATGTTCCGCGACACTCTGCAGAGGATGAACATACCCCTCGGAGAAGTCATCCAGAGCCAAGACCACTAACTGGATTCTCGGGCGTCACATCCATGACCCTCGGAAAAATCAGACTCCCGGTCATGGCTAAAGAAGTCACGAAGATCGTCGAATTCGCGGTAGTGGATAACCCGGCTATCTATAACGCCATAATGGGAACTCCTTGGATAAATGCCATGAAGGCAGTCCCGTCCACTTACCATCTCGGCGTCAAATTTCCAACACCAACTGGAACAGCGGTAATCTGGGGAAGCCAAAAACAGTCGCGACTCTACTTCCTAGCCGAACATAAACTTCGCAGCAATCGGAACGCCCCAGTAGCTAACCCGAAGCGAACCAAGAAGAACCTGAGTACCTCCGAGAACTCAGCAAAAGCAACTCGGATTTGTCCAAACAGGCCACAACTCAGGATATTGGAAAATCCTCGAGTCCGTCGCCGAAAAAACGGATGATCCAACTCCCGACGCGACCGCCGACTTAGCTGAAACAGTCAAGGCGCCAGAAATCGTGGAGTAATAACAGCCGTGATAGAAGCAGAACTACGAGATGGCTTGATCCTCGCAAGAGGTACGTAGGCAGCACGTCGCAACCCGACGAGTTCAGCTATCCCCCTCGCCAAAAAGGAGGGGGGAGATGGGAACGGATATCCTTGTACTCCCGCAAAAACACTTTTCGCATGTAGTCTACATTATAAATGATAAATCCTTTTGATTCAAATGCTTACTCAACGCATAAACATTAAGGAAAACGAAAATCATATCTTTAAGGAACGCGAGACGTCGTTAGTTCCCAAAAGGTCTCGATTCTCCATTTTTCTCCAAACAGTCCATCCGCGACTCTAAAACTCCACTAAACAGTCCATCCGCGACTCTAAAATCCGTTTCCGTCGATTGGCCCCGACGGAAAATACAGAAACGTTTCACTCAATCAAATTCGTAGTCCGGCTTCTAACGAAGTCCTTTTGCATCCGACAAGGATATCATAGCGCGCTATACAAAAATCAAATTTTGGTTAGCTCTTCGTAAAGGAAGTAGCTCGACTCGTACCCAAACGAATCATATAAGCCGATAAGCACTTCGCAGATTCTAGAACGGTACGAGTCAGGTCAAAATCGCAAACAAGCAAAACGAAAGCCGATTTGTCATCGCACAGCTTCAGTCCAAAGTAGACCTAGGTCTTGCCCTAAACCCGGCCTTGCTGGTATCTAAGACATCTCATAGGCATAAGTATCCAGAATACGAGATCCCCAAATTTGCCTCTTATCGCTTACAAACCTAACGTTCGCTACGAAGTGACCTACGGACCTAGCGACAAAAAAAAGAGATTGAATGCGAAGTGACTACGCGTATTCAACCCTCTACACTTGACGAAAGTATAAATCAAAACGCATAGTTCATAAAAGGCATTTATAACAGGGATTCGAAAGCCACCAACGGCCGATCCCGAAAAACATAAAGTCACGCGACCTCCTAGGGGTCGCGACACATACATACAAACGGCCACACTTGGCCTATCATAAATTATAATCAAATGCATAGCAGTCGGTTAGAGATATTCCGAACGAAGAGTCGGGCTGGTCGACCTCCTCACCCCCGTCGCCTGCGTTTGAACCCTCGCCTACATCCGCCGTATCCTCCGAGACTTGGATAGGATTCCACAGTTCTCGAATTCTCCCTTCAATCGGAGGAACAAAGGATTCGGCGCTGGCACATATCCTCATCGAGCCATCCATCGTGGCAAGTTCGCCAAGTTCGCCGGAAAGAGAGAAGTCCTCACGCTGCATCTTGCTAAGGGTACCGGACCGAACCACGGCACTCGCGAAAATCACCTACAAAGTCCTGAGCTCTTTGTACGCTTCGAACTCAGTAGAAAAAATTTCGGCCCTTCGGTTCATCTCGGCGGCAGCTCTTCTCCGTCCGCTCCTTTCCGCACGAGCGAGGGCTCGAGCCTGGACCTCGACTTGCCGGCGATTTTGCTCCTCCACCTCCAACCGATACTTAGCAATTCCCTTCCGTTTCCTCCGCTTTGAAACGGGCCAGCCGGGCAGTGCGGAAACTCCCATCGATCGATGCATTCCACACTCTCACGGCCTGCAAAGAAGCCGAGGTCAAATAAAAAGAAAAGAGGAGTTACTCAAGTTTCAAAAACAAACCTCGTTGACCAAGCGGGCACCCTCCGCAGTCACCTTGTCCCTCTCCTCGTTGTCCAAAGACTCGTCACGGGAAAACGCCGGAGGGAGTTCGTCAAAGAAGTCACCCGGGGAGGAACATCCCGATTCTCTGAGGTAAAGCCAGGATCATATCTCGGCGGCGCGCCATCTCCCGACGAAGTCTCGAAAGCGATCCCTTTATCCTTACGAGGTCTCCGCCTCTGCCTCAAAGGGCAAAAACGTAGGACCTATCGTTCACGCAGGGACGTGTACCACCTCGCGATCGGTGAAGCGCGACCGCCCCTCGAATCCGGTCAAGAGTAAAGGAGTTCCAGGAACAGGCCTCGACTTAAAAAGATCCCTCCTGACCGAAGATCGGAAGGAACATGCGCGAGACACCTGTTCTCTAAAAAAAAAAAACAAACACGTTCGGTATTCGCCTTTCGGATTATAAGAGAGGGGATGCGACAATCTTACCTCGCTGGTACAACCAGTCTGTCGGGAATAGATGGAGAAAGCCTTCCTCGACAGACTCTCCGTCTATCCTCACAAAAAAGAAACGATCAACATAATCCTTGGCGTGCGAGGTGACTCCATTGATTACCGAAAAGTTGGTCCTCGCCTTCATGGAGTAAACTCCATTGATGCTCGTCGCCTTGGAGTTCCATAACCCTTCGAAATCGGCAGGGCTAAGGTCTATCCCTAACTCGTAACTCAAAATCACAACGCCGAGCCAGCTCTCCAAAGCTGACACATTCAGCTGGCTGATTGCGATTCCGAAACGGTCGAGGGCCTGAACAATGACCCCAGGGATTGGGAACCACAGTCGACATTGCGTCAAGAACGCCTCGTAACAAGTAAAGTAACCTTCCGGAGGATGCTCCGAACTCTCATTCTCGCGGGGAATGCGAAACACAACTCCTCCGGAAAACCATAAAACTCTCGAAGAGTTTCGAGATATTCGGGGATACTTCGCTCGGTGAGTCAACTTCTGCACGCGCCCTCAGAGGTCGCCGGGGAATCGGGATCACGGGAAGGGGAGCATCAGTGCCAAAGACAGCGTCGCAGTACACGTTCCTGTTGATCTCTGAAACCTCGGGCTTCGGATTTTCTTCCTCAGCGTGAAAACTATCCGAAGACGAGTGAGACTGCCTCCTCGAGGATTTCGATCTTGAAGTCATTCTTTTCTTAAAAAGTAGAGAGAGAATTTGCAAGAGAGAGATTAGCTTGAGATTCTTGGTGAAGTAAGAATGGTAAAGAATTCACAAGTACTTATAGGCAAAAAAATTTTTTACTATTCACCCCGACCTTCGACACGATTTCGTCTCCATTCTTTCCTCATGACCATACCGCAAGCTAGGATCTCCAAACCCTACGATTCCTAGCTAGCTGGGGGGCTAACTGTTGGGGTCAAAATCGGTCAAGACGAAATCGATGTCCGAAAATCTCGGAAAAATATGAAAGATGTAAGAGCAACCTCGAGAGACCAATTGTTAATCGAGAAACCTCGGGAAAACATTAAAGTTCGAGATTATCATCTCGAAATCAACAGCTAGATACATTCTCTACACAAGGAAAAACCTACGGAAAAACTAAAACGCAGAAAAACGCACAAACCGAAGGAAACGAACAGCCGACCCCGGTCGTGGCCGTGGCCGCCGGGCGGCTAGCCCCGTGCTGGCCGTGGCCGCCGGCGGCTAGCGCCCGTGCTGGCCGTGGCCGCCGGGCTGCTAGCCCCGTGCTGGCCGTGGCCGCCGGCGGCTAGCGCCCGTGCTGGCCGTGGCCGCCGGGCTGCTAGCCCCGTGCTGGCCGTGGCCGCCGCGGCTAGCGCCCGTGCTGGCGTGGCCGCCGGGCGCTAACCCCGTGCTGGCCGTGGCCGCCGGCGGCTAGCGCCCGTGCTGGCCGTGGCCGCCGGCGGCTAGCGCCCGTGCTGGCCGTGGCCGCCGGGCGGCTAGCCCCGTGCTGGCCGTGGCCGCCGGCGGCTAGCGCCCGTGCTGGCCGTGGTCGCCGGGCGGCTAGCCCCGCGCTGGCTCGGGTCGTCGGACGGCTAGTCTTCGTGCGTAAAACTCCGGGCCTCCGGGTCGCCAGAAATCTGTGTTTTGCGATTTTCCGAGTCCCCGCAAACAAAACTCCTTCTTCTGTTCCAGGATTTCAAAGAACCCCTAAGACGTCAACGGATAGGAAGACTTCGTATAAAAACGGTGATGGTTATCTTAAAACACCATTCACCACGGCAATTGATCGAAGATCTTCCGAAAGACTCGACATCTAAGTAGGAGCATCCTTTCAAAGAAATCGTAGAAAAAACAGCGGAAGTCCGGAAGACGGCCCGAAAGGGACCAAACCTGATCGGACGACCCATTTACGATTTTCTAAAAGAATATATGCGACAGTTTACAATTATCTTCGCCAGACAAGATAAATGTTAAACTTCCGAAAAGATAAATGTCAACTTTCCGGAAAGATAAATGTCAACTTTCCCGATAAACGCGAAAGCCAACGAAAATGGAAAAGGTCCAGCCCGCGGCAGACTCAGCCCATCAAGGATAGACCGTCATATGGGAGTATATAAGCAAAGCTAGGAGCAGAGGAAGGGGATCCGAAATCAGAAGAAAGAAACCACTCCAGAGCAATTTAGAACTTAGGCGCTTATTTCCTTTTTTAGCGAGCTGCGACTCAACTAGGTTAGATCTAGGTTTCGAGACTAGCGAGGATCGACAGCTCTTACAGCCGAGATCTCGACCTGTTGTCCAAACGCTCTCCGCAGATTCGGAAATAAGATTCTTTCTTTTTGCTCTATTTATTTTACGCATTTATTCTCGAATCAGACTTGTTTTAACTTTGTCGTGCGTGGCCCAGCAGATAGCCGGGATCCTCGGGGAAAACTAGGTCAACTTAGTTTTCCTACGTTTTAACTTAACTAAAATCGACAGTGCGAATTTCGGTTCCCACATAGTATACCATGGTTGAAAACGGGTAAAATCCATGGTATATCAACTCCCCCAGACTTACTCCTTTGCTTGTCCTTAAGCAAAAACAGTAGTCTTTGGAAAGGTTTGAAACAGCAGGAACTCAAAGATTCAAAATATTGAAGTCATCACTCTATGGGTTTGCAATTAATGTCTAAACATCCTAATCACAGAAGTTCATTATGCCTTATCCTAACTTAGTAACCAAACTCATCTAGTCAACAACTTAGCAAATCTCATCTGACATTCCCCTCTACTAACCTCATTTCTTAACATAAAATAAAAGTGCATGCTTTACCTTGGGAGTATCGATCAAAGGACACATGGGTTCAACTCAAACAAGTATCTGAACACACATGTAGTCTTCTCTGATCCCTTTCTCCCCTCATCTCTCTTCTCTGAATCTCTGGGAAATCGGCCGATTCCTACATCAGCAAGGATCGACGGTCCCGATCAGTACATCAACATGTTACCTGTGCGAAAACATACATCAACTAGTACAAAATTTAAATTTCATACATGAACTTCAAAATTTTGGTTTTAACATACATTGACTTAATTTCCGTTAGTCAAACGTTGAGTTGTCGTTAACCTGTAACAGAAAATCGGCTAATTCATACATCAACAGCAGCCAATGGTCCTGATTAACACATTAACACTTTACATGTGCGAAAACATACATCAACTAATTCAAAATTTAAATTCAATACATGAACTTAAGAAATCAGGTTTTAACGTACACTTTAATTTTCACAAGTCAAATAATAAAACACTTAAAAATGGGTAAATTTTGTTTTACACTTCTTGATAAAAGCTGTCAGATTATTTAGAAAAAAATGCAATTAATAAAATAGTTAAGATGAATGAAAATAAAGAAATAAAAGATGTTATAAATCTGTTGAAAATAGTGTTAGTTATATTTTGTACGTTAATTTTAATAAAATAGATTTATCTTATTTTCACTAGTCAAATAATACTGAAGATAAATTGTTTGTCATGTGTTGATTAAGGATGCGACTAGTTTTTCCGCTACCACCCGCAAACGCAGATTTTATGTTAGTAGCGGTTATTAACGTTTTGTAACAATCACACAAGACGCAGATTTTATTTTTTTATTTAAATTCACTAAAAGTATAATTTTATTTTATAAAAAAATCAAAACTATTCAATATAATTTGTAAACATTAATATATACACATATATAGTTATACATATATAAATGTATATAAAATATATACATATATAAATTAAATTAAATATTATTTTAAAGTTCTAATATAAATATTCAAAATAAATTTTCTTCAAATTATCACTTTCATCTAAACTAAGTAATAAATTACACGATAACGAAATAGTTTTATCTAAATGATTTATTTTTCTCAGTTAATATCACGTAATACAGTTTAATTAACACATAATACAATAAAAACTAGAGTGTATGTTAAAACCAGATTTCGAAAGTTCATGTATTGAATTTAAATTTTGAATTAGTTGATGTATGTTTTCGTACAGGTGAAGTGTAAATGTGTTGATCGGGACCACTGATCCCTGTTGATGTATGAATTGGCCGATTTTCTATTACAAGTTAACGACAATTTAACGTTTGACTAACGGAAATTATGTCAATGTACGTTAAAACCAAAATTTTGAAGTTCATGTATGAAATTTAAATTTTATACTAGTTGATGTATGTTTTCGCACATGTAACATGTTGATGTACTGATCGGGACCGTTGGTCTTTGTTGATGTAGGAATTGGCCGATTTCCCCTGAATCTCTTATTAGTTTCAATTTCAACAGGTTTCGATGCCACATAGGTCATCTAGTCCATCTCATTGACATTTGCATTGTAACTCATACATTTTTGACAAAGTGTAGCGAATAATGGGGTTTGGTACTCCACCTATCCCTCGTTTCCACAATGTGTGATCATCCTCGAGATTTAGAATACTGGGATCGCAGGAGACACTCCTACCCCTCTGCCTCTCAAAAAATCATTTCAATCTTTTATAACATAAACTTAGATCTTGAGACGCTGAAGAGAGAGAAGGAAGGGAACCAGAAACACACATTCTTTTTACCTTCCAGATTTGTAAGAGGATTCCGATCCAGTGATTTCCAAGCCCCAAGACAAGCAAATAAATCAGTATTAGTGTTGGAGGTCAGGTTTGGTTCCTTCAAACAATCTTTAGCTAGTGAATATAGATGACAGGTTGATCCACTTTAGCATCTTTATTACTATCTGCAATCAGTAATCTAGAATGGTGCTAAAGAGTGGTCAGACAATCAAATATAAATCTATATCAATGTTCCTATTTAATACTTATGCGAAAAATAATTTTGAAAAACAATTTAAATAAAAACCAAAATAAAAACACATATTAGTAAACTCTCTCTCAGACTTAAATTACACTGTCCCAGTGTAACACAGCCGGTGGTGAAGGTAAAGAAAATAAATCATAATTAATAAGTATAACAAGTTAGAATGAATAAACCTGATCGACAAGGTGTCGATCGATTCGTAGTGGTATACGTCGATCGTTGGTAATGATCGTGTGGTGTCGAGCTATATGAATGGTGAATGTCGGTCGACGGAAACATCATTCTACTTGGATCTAATAAACTGCAAAAAAAAATCCGAAAAATAAAAGCAAAAAATGAAAATAATAAAATAAAGGAAAATAAAAGAAAATCTAATAGTGGGTTGCCTCCCACTCAGCGCTTTATTATAGTCATTTAGCTTGACTGTGGTAAGTGAGTGACTCATGGGGTGCAGTGGGGGTTTTTGTTTGCTGGTGGGCAAACATTTCCCTCATCTTTGGACTCAGCAGCAGTGAAGCTTCTTGTGGCATCATCTGATATTGTCCATCTCGGATATATCTTTGCTAAATCTGCTTTGATGACTTGCAATCTTCTGTCCAAATCTTCCATGTCAAACTGATGCTGATCAAATCTGGAATGCTCAGGTAGTTCTTCATGTTGATCTTTGTCGTGCTGTTCGTGAATCTGCTGATCTTGATCTGCCAAGGTCTGGGTATCGATCGATGCTACAACTTGTGCGTCGGTCGGTTCGCTGGGAGTTCTGTCGGTCGACTCAGTATCATCTGTGTCGATTCATTCTGAGCGTTGGCCTTGGTACTCTAGAATTCTCTGCATATTGCTTATCTCATTTTTCATTAGACCAGTAGCTCTACAAAGGTTGGTCACTCTTTCGTTGAGGGTGTTGTCAATGTCATCACTTCGTTCTATGAGTCTCTCCTCCATAGAATTCATGGCTTCGTACAGCTTATGTTTGATCTCATCAACTTCTGTTGTGGTGCATGCTCTCCTTGCTGGTGGTGGCTCGATGTCGATCGTTACTGGTCTAGGCCTGTCGATCGATGTTGCGTTTCTGTCACGAAGACCAAGATGATCTTGAACTATGCTCATGTCTCTTTGTAACTCGTTCAGCTGTCGTGACAGTGTATCCAGGTATCGCATGATAGGTGAACTTAAAAGATCATGCTTCTCTTCGTATGCTCTCTCTCTCATCCTATCTTCCAGTTCTGCGAACCTTGTGTCGATCGACGGTGAATTCAGTGTGTCGATCGATGGAGACGTAGCATTCTTAGCTTGATCTTTCTTGCGAATTGATGCTATCTCTTTCTGTAGAAGATCGATCCTCTTCCTTAACCATTCGACATTGTTGCTGAGAGGGCTGTAGACGTCTCCAATCCGTGAATTGATGTAAGCAATCTCCCATTCATCTTTCTTAGGTGATGAATATTCTGGTCGGTCCTTGGATGTAGTCTTGCCGATGTCGATCGATGGCACAGGTACTGTGTCGATCGATACTGGTGGCGTAGCCCCTATCTCAAGCATGGTTAATATGTTTCCAAGCTCCACTCTTACCTCAGCAATATCACTCTGGAGGTCCTTGTAACTGACATCCAAAGGCTGGAAAGTGTCTTCCACCAATGTGTGCATGTTACCTCAAGGTGTGCCTGAGCTCTCCATACATCAGTCACCATATCATCTATCTCCTCTCTTCTGTAGGATACTGGTGGTGGTCTGTATGCATGATAAGGGCGTGTGTGTACTGGAAGGCGTA
This sequence comes from Raphanus sativus, assembly GCF_000801105.2. Classification (NCBI taxonomy): domain Eukaryota; kingdom Viridiplantae; phylum Streptophyta; class Magnoliopsida; order Brassicales; family Brassicaceae; genus Raphanus; species Raphanus sativus. The sequence continues at coordinate 22,662,866 of NC_079516.1, forward strand.
AGCAACCTTTGTGAAAAAGGGATGCTCTGTCCAGAATTCTTCTTATTTGCTCCTTGGTAACATGGATGATTTCACCATCAACTCCTCTAGCATAGCCAAACTCATCTCTGTAGACACCATATTCATCCTTGGCTTCCCATTTGAATCTCCTGGATCCATCAGTATTGAAGGCACGTCGTCCAAACTCCAATCGTCTGTCGGGCGATCTGACTCTTGGTATGTCGATCGATCCGGGATATCTGCTGTCGATCGACGGTGATGAATCGATGTCGATCGATGGTGAACTCCTGGGTTGACCGAAGTCATGAGGAACTGTATCCTCCCTTGTGTTGACGTGGTGGTTGTCCTGGACGTGAGCTAGGATGTCTGGATGGCCACGTTGCTGTGTGAACAGGTTTTCTGGTCCATTAGCAACTTGGAGGATGTCTGCTATGTCTTCTCTGGTTATGTGCAGAACTCTTCCATCCATTGCTCTTGCATAGCCATCTGTGTCCCTGAAAATTCCAAATTCATCAGGTATTAGTGAAACGTTCCTGATATCATAAGGTTCATGAAATCGAGATTGAGTTCTGTTGAAGGCGTCGATCGATGGTGATGTGGTGGTGGCGATCGATGGTGCACGTCTAGCTGCATGGTTGGATCGATTGTTCATGGTGTTGCAGTCCTCCATTGATAAGTTTCTGAGTGCTGGAAGCTGCTGGGTAGAAGGTGAAAAGGTTTGAATTTTCGTGTTTGTAGTTGTCAACCTTTTATACCCATGTGTTGCCCTAATCGGTGAAATTCCAATTTTTTCCTTTAAGTCGTCCGGGTCAATATCGATCGATGAGATACTGGCGATGTCGATCGATGGACGATGTCGTTTTGCTGGATGAAGTAGATAATCGATCGATGGTGGGCGCTTGATGTCGATCGATTGTGGGAGTCGATTTGCAAATCTGTCATTCTCTAAGTAATTTTCCCAAGCTCTCTCTTCCCAGTAGTCTGCATCATGTTCTTCACTGTGGTCTCCACTGTGGGAAGAGGTGGCTATGTCTACTGCAAAACTCTCATGAAATCCGCTATCTGCCCAACTCCTTACTGAATAATCATCTTCCTTTCGGCTGGGTGGGATGGCGAAATTCGGGTAGCAATGATCTGGTAGATCGAGTTCATCATCTGGACCTTTGTCGATCGATGTTCGATGCTTGTTGTCGATCTCTGCTGACTTGCGAGTGTCGATCGATGATGTTAAGGTGCTGTCGATCGATCCCGAGTACTCTGTCTCGTACTCGACTTCACAATGACAAACTGCAATGATACCAGTATCATCTTCTTTTACCACTGATTTGGCTGGTGGTTTCCCAAGCTTGACAGGGTCGTAGTGGACGTCTGGATCTATCATAGTCAAGCACATCCTGTTGGTGTTCATGTCACATATGGCTCCTACTGTAGCCATAAATGCTCTTCCAAGTAAGAGGGAAGAGTTCCAATTTAGCTTGATGTCTAGGACATGAAAATCCACAGGGACGATAGCATTACCAATATGTACTTCCAGGTCTCTGATGAAGCCTCCAGAGTTTTTCTGAGTGTAATCCACGAATGTAAAGATCTCTGGTGAAGGCTCTACTTGCAGGCCCAGATGGTCTGCCATGACCTTTGGTAAGATGCTGACTGATGAACCAGTGTCACATAGTGCATGAGGAAATTCAATCCCTTGTACTACACAGGGTATTGCAAACTTCCCAGGATCACTCTTCTTCTGCAAAGTAATCCTTTTCCTCATATCCTCTCTGACATTGTCAAACCTTCTTCTAATGTCATTTTCAGTCTCCCTTGTTTCTCTGAAGAACATCCACAATCTGCTTGTGAAGTAAACCTCCTCAAAAGGTTTCTCTGGTGGGATTCTGATAACTCTCTTAGTGAAACCATCAATCTCTTTTTCATTAGCTTCCCTTTTAAGGTTCTTAGGAATCTTCTCCTTCCTACTCCTTAACCTTCTTCCTTCAGTTCCTTCTGATGTAGGTGTAGTGTCTGAAGGGTTACCAGTAATCTCTGTAGGGTTAGCTTGTGGTTTCGGTGTGGGTCTGAGTGCATTGATTCGGTTGCTGTCTATAGATGGTAGTTGCACTCGGTATGTGAGAGGTGCGTGTCGATCGATAGGTGGAGAAAAGGGTCGATCGATACGTTTCTCATCTTTGTGTCGATCGATGAGTGGCTCGTCTCGTCGGTCGATATCTTCGTAGGTGTGGGTGGGTGGGTAAGGATGATAAGCCGTGAATTCAGCATGTGTCAATATCCTAACCGCGTTGCAATCTGCAGTCGTATCCGGAAATGACATCGTTGATGTCGATCGATGTGGACTAGTTGGTGTCGATCGACACCATTGTGATCCACCGAGACTTAGTGAACTTTCCACTTCAAAGTCTCCTTCTTGTAGCTTCTCCTGTTTCACCACTTGCCAGAAATCATCATCTATAATGGCATTCACGTGGTGTTTCCTGTTTCCTTCCCCTACTTCCTTAGAAGTTCCAATCCTCCTGATAGAGTCTTCAGTCTGGACAATCTGTGTCTCAAGTTTCTTAATTTGAGTGCAAATGGTGTCTATCCTTGTGGTCAGATTGTTGAAGACAAAATCAATCTTCCCATTGAAGTTTACTGTAAGCTTCTGTTGACCTTCTAGAACTATATCAATCATGGCATCAAACTTACTTCCTGGGTGGGTGGCGGTGGGTTTTGGTAAGCTGAGTTGCCGTAGTTCCTTGTGTTGGTGAAGGGTTTCTGATACTGTGAACTCTGGTTGTAGTTACTCTTTTGACCACTGCCAAAAAAGTTTATGTTTCCACTCTAGTTTCCATATCTCTGAAATCCAGTACCTCCAATGTAGTTCACATCTTCCTCTGTATCATCTTCTCTAGCCTCTCCTTCTTCAGCTGAGCAGACTGACTGCCCCAGAAATGCATGTAAAGCATCTATCTTGGCTCTGACTTCATTCATCTGGTCTTCTCCGATGGCTGCAACCGATTTCTTCTTGTCAGAGTCAGTGTTCTTGGTGGTGCTGCTGTTGGCTAGGTTCTCAATAAGTCTCACAACCTCTATTGGATTCCTAGTGTTGAAGTTCTCCTCGCTAGCAGTATCAAGAGCCATCTGATACCTCAAGGCGATATCTCTGTAAAAAGTGCTTAACAGCTGCACTTCATTGAATCCATGGTGTGGACAGTCTCGCTGGAAGAATTTAAATCTGATCCACGCGTCTTTAAAAATCTCACTAGGCTTTTGCGCGAAAGTGACGATTTTGCTTCTTTAGTCTTCAGCGCGTGCCTCATCAAAAAAATTACGCAGGAAGGCGTTTTTGATGTCGGCCCAGAATGTCAGTGATCCTGTAGGTAGCTGCTTGAGCCAGTGCGAAGCTTCTCCAATCGGTGAGTATTTGAAGAGCTTGCAGAGTAGGTAGTCCTCAGGGACTCCATCCATACGAATAGCAGCGATAAGATCCTCGAACCTCTCCAGATGGTCCATAGGATGCTCGTGTGATAGCCCATAATAAGGTATCTGAGAGACGAGGGAGTAGTACTGAGGCTTGAGCTCGAAGTTCGGCTTCTGAATCTCTGGAAGTCGAATAGCTGATATGTTGGTGCAGTACTCGTCTGGACGGTTATAGTCTGCCAACGATCGTGTTTGAGCTTCTCCTGTAGCCTCAGCTTCAGGCTCAGGGATTATGTTTCCCTGTGCATCTAGCTTCTGACCTGCTGCATTACGCAGATGACCATCTTGGTCATACAGGTTTCCATTCTCGCCCTGCGTGAGAATAATAATCGCGACCATGCTTCGCGGAGTAGTGTCGATCGATGTACGATGAGTAGTATCGAACGATGTGGATCGGCGAACGGTATCGGTCGACGGTGCTGTCTGAGTGTCGGTCGACGGTTTAACGTGAGTATCAGTCGACGGTACTGCGGTTCTGTCAATCGATGCGGAGCGTAGGTCTTTGCGGATTGAGCGTTCCAAGTGTGCAGGATCCTCTGAGAATAATAGTTGATTTCCCCTGTTGCTTCTGGTACTGCTGGGCATGTACCTGAAAAGACAAGAAAAATTTCAATCAGAAAGGGGGTAAAAAGAAAAACCTAAGATTAATAATATTAAATCTAATGGCGATCAAAGCTCTCCTGCAACGGCGCCAAATTTGATAGTGCTCAAATTACCCAGTAGAGCTTACTCTCTCAAATAAGAGGTACAGCTGTAGTACTTAGGGATCGAATCACGAGGAGCTAGAGAACCAATTAAATGAAATCTACTAATCAATCCTAGGCAAGGTTGGTTTATATGATGAAAGTAAAAAGTAACAATTCCTAAAATGAGCAAGGTAGTTGCTCTAACTAACAATATGATGGGTTGTTCAAATGTGATAAAGAGTGCTAGACATAGGGCTTTTATTCAGGAATGGAGATTATAATCTCTATAAATGCTTTAATAAGTTGCTTGCATGGTACTATAGATCTCAGCCGCTTAACTCAAGTGAAGTATCACTGGTTAAATAATCTAGATCTCTGGCCTCAACTGTCATAATGTTGGCCCAGAAAAAGAGTCGATCGATATCCTTTTGAGATATCGAGCGATACACCTTTCGCAGCGCCGATCGATTCACCTGTCGGGATATCGATCGACGGCTTCTAGATCTGCCTAGGCGCGAGCCGAATATGAACACAAGGTCTAAAGGAGGAGCTGTCGCTCTTCTCAACGGGAGACAGGCAAGTTCAAATGGATAATTCAAGATAATCAAAGATCCTAGTGATCTATGTTCTAGTTAGCTAATCTAAAACAAGCATAGGGTGCAATCCATTTGATGAGTACCACAACTTAGAAGTTATAGTTTGGGGCTAATCCCACAAACCTATTTAAACCCTAGATCTAACAAGTAGACTACTCAGACATAGCTAAGCAATTCATGACAATAGATAGATGAAAGAATTGCATAGATAGAAATAAGTAGAAATACAAAAGGAGATGAGAAATCTCTCCAATCTCTCAAACAATATAAAACTCTAGTCTCTCTCTCACACTCTCTGCTTTTCTCTTGAAGGTTGTTTAAAGCTTGCCGTCAAAAAACACTTAGCAGGAACATTTAAGCATTTCCATTAGGTTAAAAACTCGTCAGGGGCAATCTCGTAATTTGGTGAAGTCTTGGTGAAGTAGTCGGCTAAACCATTTCGTCCTCGATATCGATCGATAACACTGGATGTGTATCGATCGATTATAATCTTCTAGTACGCGGATCTTCTCAGCTACATCGATCGACAACTCTGGATGAGTATCGATCGATTATAATCGCAATGTTGACTTCCGACTTGGTCTTGAATGGTCAACTCGGGTATATCATCTCTTGTACTCCAAAATGCTCCAAAAACATCACTTTCTCACGAAATGCTCCTGAAACTGAAAATATACCTAACAGGCTAGAAAACAGATTAAATATATAATAAAATACTAGTATACCATGGTTGAAAACGGGTAAAATCCATGGTATATCATTAAGCTCAGTGAATGGGGTTGGTGAAACTGAGGTTGTGTATGCATCTGATATTTGGCGGAGCATTTCTGTTAGACAGTTTGAGAAGTTGATCATCGCAAGATTCGTTTTGTTGTGGCAAACCATATGGTTCTTAAGAGAAAACATGATTTTTTATAAATGATGAAGTTGCAGAAGAAATCACTAGATGTTTAGTGATTGCAGATTTTCTGTTGGGAGTGCAAATAAAAACTTACCCGAAATGACAGATGTGGTTAGAAAAGGATCTAAGCTTGAGTTTTTCTACAGCTATGCTCAGTTGCAAAACATGGCTTCATTATCTAATAGAGACATACATGATTATGTATTTGAAATTTTTTAATGGGTTTGTAATCATAAACTGGTAAGTAAATATTGGTGGTGCAACATCTCATATCCCGCAAGATGCGTAAAAAGTGGTGGTTGCAAGTACAAGGCTAGTACCATGATTAGCACTTTGGGTTTACATGGAATGGTGCTCTTTCAGCCTATAAATTGGCATGGCATATTGAGCTTAATTAATGTGTTGCTAACTACAGACGCTGTAGCAACATACATCATCAAGCATTCGTAGACTTTGGAGATGAATCAGTTGTGGAAGTCAGTATGTGGCAGAAACATTGCAACACCCCCGGTCCAGATTAAGTCAAAGTTAATTAGTTTGCCAAGCTCTAATTAAACAAGAACATGCACGACTGACTAAATTTTTTTAATCAAATCTAAGATGCAACTACCACATGCCTAAACATTCGAGTCGAGGTTCACATATTAGATCTAAAATTCCAAGATCAAATGTCCAAGAATGGGTTTTCAAGCGATTTCAAGTTAAGGCTTTGCAATCCGAGTTCAAAACCGTTAGTTAGTTCGTTATGAACTAGGACTAGTATCATATGGTATGGTATCCAAGCATTTCCAAACCTTTATTATTCATATATACTTTAGTTTCAACCACATCAAAACATTTATACATGCTCCGCCGATTTTCAAACTCATATCATACATATTACAAAACCGTACATGTTTACAAAAGGTACCAAATCTACACCAACAGTTTTGTGCTCCTCCAATCTCGAATGGAACCTATTAAGTGTTACCTGCAAAATAAACAGTCCAATGAGCAGCTAATTTGCTCAGTGAGTCGAGTTCCCTAACAATTATAACATCCCCCGATATGAATCAATCATCAAGAAGAAATAATCAATTATGTCAAGCAATATGCAATTAAAAAATTAAAGCAATCAAGTAAACAAATCATTCACTCTTCACGAGTGGTTAGAACATCATCTATCTTTGAGGATTGCCCCTTTCCATTGGTTATCCACCACCATCCCATCCACATCGACCTAAACATAAGTCTCAAAAATCTGATTGTAGAGTCATAACTGCCCATATCAACCCTAGTCATAAAGTCTTAAAAGGCCGACAGACATGGCATAACAAGGCTGCATCGTCATACAGCAACACGGTTGACAGTAGCTACTATATCGACATGTCTTCGCATACTACCCAGAACTAATTTTGTACGGACCTGGGTAAGGCACGGATTTCTGGTGGACCAATGACTCTCATAAAACTCCTCCTCGAGTATTGGAACCTCACAAATCAAAGTAGACCGAAGTCAGTAGATTCGGCTAATCACATTACAATTATGCTGAAAGCAGAGGTGCAAATGATATAACGAAATCATACATGTATATATGTATCACAATAACATTATATTACAAACATGTTATACCCCCAAGCCACAGCCCAAAGGATATAATTCAATATCTCACATAAGCATCAATCATTATCATATCATTATAAATCTAAACATGCAACCTAGCAATGCATCAACCAATAATCTTGTTTGCAGACGCTAACCGCACACACAACAATCATAACTCTTAACTGAGACTCACCTCAAAAACTTAAATGGATGTTTCGGACTGCACACACTCATATCTCGCAGTTATCTTACTTTAAGATTTTATGTGAGAATCTCTGGAACTTTAGAATCTAGACACAGGAAGGGTCTAGAAAAAAAAAGCTATCTAAGTTAAAACTAAAAAAAAATAAAAAAAAATAAAGATAAAGCTAATTAAAAAGAAAGCTAAGACGAGAAAGTTACCTAAAGGCTCAAAACTCACTCAGGCTGGTATGGTTGGGTTTTATGTATGAGTAGTGAACTAAGGAGTGATTACTATTTATAGGGATGGAGAATGAGCTCAGGGAGGATATAGGTCGTGCATGGCAAGCAGTAGGTGTCTCTGCCTCCAAAACTAACCAATTGGAGTAAGTTTGGTGTCTAGCCAAAATTTGGTTATTTTCAAAATTTTAATATTTATTTATTTTATATTTTTAATAAATAATTAATTAAATTATAAATTATGGTATAACTATAATTTAACATTTAAGTAAAATATATTTTCGTTACTTTGATTTTTAGCACTATTTTGAAGAAAAATAAATAAATAAAAAACTATTTAGGAGGTTTGTCCTTATATAATTGTCTTTAATCAATTGTTAAGCTTTTTCTTATTTTAAAATTGAATAATTTAGTAAGAAATTTTATACATATAAATTATATTCATTAGATATTTTAGTCTTTTACCATTGATAAAATATACTTTAAAGCTTGCCAATCCAAACTACATTCGATTAGTTTTTTGTATTTTTGACCAACGTAAAAATAAATTTCAACGAATGGATTTGAAAAAAAAATTCAGGCAAGATTCCGCAACGGACCCAAACTTCTCGTGTGCTGTTGCTTTTGAATTTCACATTCCTAGTTCAATTAATTCACAGATAAAAATTGTATCTCCCCATAATAGTTTAGCGGCTAAAGGAGAATCTAAAGAGAAATTCTTCTGATATTTTTTTCCTTACGGAGACAATAAACCCCAATGTAAAGGTTTTAAAAGACCTTCAATGGATGCCTATGGATGAATCCTACCTTGTACCTCCACATAGTCCCGAAGGAGGGGGTTTTTACCTTGGTTGGAAGAATGATGTGGGACTTATGGTACTAATGGCGACAAAAAAATACATTGATACCAGTATATCCTACAAGGGCCTCTATTTCAATGCCACATTTGTCTACGGTGAATCTGACCATACTAAAAGACAAGCTATTTCGGCAGAACTATCTAAGCTACAACCAAGTATGGGAGGAGGATAGTTCCTAACATGTGACTTTAAAAAATTGGTGGAGAACAGTGAAAAGCTTGGGGTCCTGATAAGACTGATGGTACTTTTGTACCCTTCATAACTTTCCTCTCTTAAAATGATCTTTTCGACTTAAAATAATATGGAAGCTACCTATTTTGGAGAGGGAAAAAACACACTCACCTAGTCTAGTGTTGTCTTGATAGAGTGCTAAGTAGTAGATAATGGGCAGTCCTATTTCCATCTTGCAGAAGCCAGTACCTCAAGTACAAGGATCTGATCATCGACCAATACTCTCTTTCATGGACACTAGGAGAAGAAAATGGCACAGAATATTCAGATATTATTGGTGGCTAAGAGAAAATCTAGAAGTAAAAGAGATATGGAGTATTATTCTTACCGCCGTGTGGAGGAAAAATTCTCCCTCTGTAGAAGGGCCATCTGCAAATGGAGAAAAGAGTTCCATGGAAATAACAATGAAGAGACTGAGAAGCTCAAAGATAGCCTAAATGAAGAAATGAAGCTGTATGGTCCAATAATTGATGAAACAAAGCTGTCTGAGCTGAATAAGCTGAATGCAAAACTTCTACAAGCTTATTAATCATAAGAGGAGTTTTGGAAGCAAAGGAGTATAGAAAACTGTGGCTATCATTAGGGGACTCAAATACATGGTACTTTCATGTAATAACAAAAGGAAGAAAGCAAAAATAGGATGTCAGTCCTAAAGGATGAAGATGGTTTACCTTGTTTTGAGGAGGAGCAAATATCTGAGATTATATGCAAGTTTATGATAATCTTTTACATCCATTCCTTTTGATGGTACCCAATCCATTGAGGATGTTCAGTGTATCAGAGAAGATGGATGAGGAACTCATAAGACCTCCAACACCCGAAGAGATCAAAGAAGCAACCTTTGCGATTAATGCTGACAAGGCCGTGAGACAAGATGGATTCTAGGCTAGTTTCCTCCAAACTAGGATGTGATAGGGTCTGCAGTGGTCAAAGAGATACAAATGTTTTTCTCTTCAAGAAATCTGACTCCATAAGTCAACACCACACATGCTAGACTCATTCCTAAGAACCTAGATGGAAAGAGAGTAGAAGACTATAGCCCGATTGTCCTATGTGTTGTTTTCTACAAGATAATCTCAAACATGCTGACTGTATGCCTAAAACTAGTATTGAGTTTCTTCATATCAGAGAACCAATCAGTTTTTTTTCAAAGGAGAGCCATTTCATACAATGTCATAATAACGCATGAGATTCTTCAGTATCTAAAAACCTCTCAAGCTCAGAAAAACTGCTCCATGGCAGTGAAAACAAATAAGTCTAAAGCCTATGACATGTATGAATTGGACTTTAAATCAAAGGTTTTACAGAAGATAGGTTTCCACACTGATGGAGAGGCGGAAGCTATATAGGTCAAGGTTCGAAGTTTTGAACCCTAAATAGATAACTTGGAGCTTAAGGTAGCTCGAAGAAGATGATAATGGTGGCGAATACTCTTCGCAGTGTTCGTTAGAACTCTTAAGGGCGCGAATACTCTTCGCAGTGTTCGTTAGAACTCTTAAAGACCTTCAAGTTTTATTAATCAAAATCCAAAGGTGTCAATTACATGATCTCAAGCTTGCTATTTAAACTACTTCTCAAAGCCTTAACCTAATACGAAAAGGAAAGTTAACTATAACTAATCTTATAATTAAAAGGAAAACCCAAAACTTAAAACACAAGTAATAGGCCGACGTAGTACGAGGCCCACGGTGATGACGGTGCGCTGCATCAGGTTCCTCCGGGTGGAGAAGGATTCGACCACGAATCCGAGACCTCGTTATCGCCATGGAAATGGGAAAGGTGTTTGACGTTGAAGACATCGGACATCCGCAAACCAGGAGGAAGCTTGACTCTGTAAACATTGGGATTGATACACTCGACAATCTCCACTGGTCCTATCTTCTTTGATTTCAGTTTGTTATATTCTCGTAGAGGAAGGCGCTCCTTAGTAAGATAAACCCAAACCAGATCGCCTGGAGTGAAAAGAACCTCTCGACGCTTGGAATCTGCAGCCAATTTGTATTTCGATGCTGCTTGAATCAAGTTCTGTTTAGCGGACTGATGTATCTCCTGCAAATCAGTGACAAAGTCGACTGCTTCACCATGATGCCGAGATAAGTCAGGCACGGTTGCTAAGTCCAACGGACATCGAGGGATGATACCGTACACGACTTGAAAAGGGCAGTAGCCTAAACTCCGGTTAAGCGCATGGTTATGGGCGAATTCAGCTTGTCCGAGCTTGGAGTCCCATGACTTGATGTTGTCGCCAACAAGACAACGCAGTAGATTACCAAGGGAATGGTTAGTCACTTCAGTCTGACTGTCCGTCTGTGGATGATAAGCAGAACTCATATCAAGCTTAGTACCCAACAATTTCCAAAGAGAACGCCAAAAGTGACTAATAAATCGAGTATCCCGGTCTGAAACAATGGAAGAGGGTAACCCGTGCAAACGATAGATTTCACGAAAGAAAAGAGTAGCCACGGTGACCGCGTCTGTCGTCTTCTTACAAGCCACAAAATGCGCCATCTTCGAAAATCGGTCGACCACCACCAAAATAGAATCATGACCTTTATGTGTTCGAGGTAAGCCTAAAACGAAATCCATACTCACGTCTGTCCATGGTTGTGAAGGGACAGGTAGGGGAAGATAGAGACCCGCATTGGTCGCTTTCCCTTTCGCGTGTTGGCAGACTCTGCAGCGAGCCACAAAACGCTCAACATCTCGACGAAGTGTAGGCCAAAAGTAAGACGATGACACCAGATGAAGGGTACGATCTCTGCCCACATGCCCTTCATTGTGTAACTCACTGATGATCTGTAGACGGAGACTACACTCAGGAACGCACAAACGCAACCCTTTAAATACAAAGCCGTCAAGTAACATATAGTCATCATTAATACCGAGTCCCAAGTCGGCATGAATCTTGGCAAAGAAGGCATCGGTGGAATATAAATCTGCGAATGACTCAAACCCTGTAACCCTTGTATGCATAGTAGTAAGCAAAGAATGACGCCTACTAAGTGCATCTGCGACTCGGTTGGTTGCGCCGGATTGATGACGAATGGAGAACGTGAACTGTTGGAGATACGAGATCCAACCAGCATGCCTGGAAGACACCTTAGCTTGACTATCCAGATGGCGAAGGGCATCATGGTCAGTGAAAAGCACGAAGTCGCGATGAACTAGATAGTGACGCCAATGCTTAATAGCCTGAACAATCGCATAAAACTCAACATCGTACGTGCTATAGCGACTGCGAGCACCGGCGAGTTTCTCACTAAAATAGGCCACTGGACGCCCGTGTTGACTGAGAACCGCTCCAATGCCAAGTTTTGACGCATCACAATGAAGTTCGAAGGTAGCTGAGAAGTCTGGAAGGACAAGAATAGGTGCCGATGTAAGCTTCTCCTTAATCAACTCGAAGGCTGCGGTTGCTTCATGCGTCCAAGCAAACCTGCCTTCCTTCATACAAGAAGTGATAGGTGCCATGATAGTGCTGAAGTGCTCGACGAAACGTCTATAAAAAGAGGCAAGACCATGAAAACTCCGAACTTCAGAGACTGTGGTTGGTAGAGGCCATGATCGGACAGCTTCGAACTTGGACATATCCACCGAAAGTCCTTGGTCGGAGACGATGTATCCCAAGAAAAGAACCTGGGAAACTCCAAATTCACACTTCTGGGCTGCTGCAAAAAGCTTTTCTCTGCGTAAGACGGTAAGAACCTGCCGTAGATGTGCTTCATGATCTTGTAAAGAGGCGCTAAATATGAGTATGTCGTCAAAATAAACGACCACAAATCTCCCAATGAAATCTCGGAGAGCTTGATTCATAATCCTCATAAAGGTGCTAGGTGCATTTGACAAGCCAAAAGGCATGACTAGCCATTCAAAGAGACCTTCGCGAGTCTTAAAAGTTGTTTTCCACTCATCACTGGGACGAATACGAATCTGATGATATCCGCTCTTGAGATCGATTTTTGAAAAAAAATTCGCTGATCCAATCTGATCCAACAGGTCATCGAGTCTTGGAATTGGAAACCTGTAACGAATAGTTATTTTGTTGATAGCGCGACTATCCACACACATACGCCAAGTGCCATCTTTTTTGGGAATCAAAAGAGCTGGGACAGCGTACGGACTCAAACTCTCTTTAATATGTCCTTTACGCAGGAGATCTTCTACTTGGCGACGAAGTTCTTCGTGCTCGCTCGGACTCATACGGTAGTGAGGCCGGTTAGGGAGAGTAGCGCCGGGAACAATCCCAACGAGTAAGGTGCCGGGTGAGATTCTGTGGGAATGCCCAATTTTCTTACTGCTTCTGCAGAGATGACATTACGACAACAACCCGAGTCGATGATAAAGTTGCAGATGCGGTCGTTAATGGTACAAGTGGAACGAAAAATATTTGTTCTCAACCACTTGTCGTCTTTTTTTTGTGGTGCTAGACAAGATCGATGAAGAATCAGGAGCCGACCACTATCGCCAGACGTGTGATGGACGTTGGAGGCATCTTCTTGGTCTTCTTCTTCCTGAGAATCATACACTTCATCGATGGAATCATCGAGTACTAATCCTCTTCGCGAGGCATGAGGACAAGCATTTATCCTGTGACCTGGTTCTCCGCAAGAGTAACAACGCACTGTGTTTGGTCGCGTTGAACGGCGAAGCTGTTGCTCGTCTTGTGCCGCAGGTTTTGTTGCCGACGTGGTAGCATCTGCAACGTCTTTTGCTGACGGAGAAGGTGTAGTGCTGGCTGTCTGGTCTTGAGACCGCGGGCGTGTAGAGGAAGCACTCCAGTTAGCCGACCGAGATTGTTGTTCAAAAGATGCTGCACGACGATGAGCTTCACCGATAGTCGAAGGATCGAACTGGGCCATTGCCGTCTGTAGTTGAGGTCGGAGACCTCCAATAAAACGCGAGACCAGTTGAATTTGACTGTCATTAATCTCATTACGAGTTAACAACAAAGCAAACTCTTCTGCGTATTCATCTACGGTGCGTGATCGTTGACGAAGATTCTGCAGTCTGGTATACATGGTGCGTTCGTAGTTGTGCGGCAAGAAGGTTTGGCGCAAGTGTTTGGTGAGCTTGTCCCACGACTGGATTGGAGTTTTTCCCGTGCGTGAACGAGTTGTTTTGAGTTGTTTCCACCATGTCGCGGCGTGTCCACGAAAACGCATAGCAACAAGAGAGACCCGCCGGTGAGGAGGAACTTGCTTAAAGTCAAGAATTTCTTCAACAGAGATCAACCAGTCAACAAGATCATCACCTTTAAGACCTCCGTGAAATTCAGGTATGTCAACCTTAAAGCTGTTTTCCCATCGATTGTTGATGATATCTCGTTGTCGTATGTCTTCTCGATAAACTCGTCTATGATCTTCTTCCTCTTCTTCGTACATATCCTGAGCTCGAACATCACCGAACTGGTATTGGTTTTGTAATCGATGTTGGTGTTGGCGAGGAGGGTGAACAGGTGGGAGTTGTTGTTGCTGGAGAATTGGTGGCGGAGGATGAAGGTGCGCGGGTTGGAGTGGGTCGTGAACGACCGGCTGGGCTGGAGGGGCCAAGCGAGTTGTTAAGACCGTCGTTAGAGTCGCGAGTTGTTCTGTTACCGCAGCTAAGGCAGTAGAGATCGTATCGCTTTGTACTTGTGACGTCGTTTGCATCTCGACGAGTAGGTCTCGCAAGAGCTGGTCTAGGAATCTAGTGAACATATCTATTATGAAGATAATGCTTATAAGGAACTATGGATCAAACCAAATCAATAGTATTGATCGGCACTCGATTCTTGTTCAAATGCGAGAGTTGGAACATAGGAATTAATCATCTGGTTAGACTCACAGCGAATACTGAATATCTTTGCATTGAAATTCAAGTTTTATAATTGTTATTCCTACAATCTTAGCATTTATAATATTATATTTCTGATTTCCTGAAATCTTAAGTCTAGTTATTTTCTTTTGTTTACTGTCTACGTACAATTATTTACCTAACTTAATTTTGATGTTGTTGAGTCTCTTGTGTTTTTAAGTTCTATGTGGATTCAATTCCTAACTATTTTAACCGAAACTCTTATTTAAAACAAAAGGTTGCTCTTATGATAACTTGAGTGATTTCAAAGGACAGGACTTGGGTTCACCCCTGTGGTGAACCTTTAAATTCACCACTTGATTTATAACCAATCAAAGTGACATGTGGATAATTAAATAAAAAGTATTAAATATATTTAAAAATAGCTAAAAAGAATAATGTCAATTCTAAACCCTAAATCTTAATTTCTAAACCCTAAACATTAATTCCTAAATCCAAACCATATACCCTAAACTCAAATCCTAAACCCTAAACCCAAATTGTAAACCCTAAACCCAAATCCTAGACTTTAAAACCAAACCGTAAACCTTAAATCTAAACCCTAGATCCAAATGCTAGACCCTAAACCCAAACCGTATACCCTAAAACCAAATTCTAAACCCTAAACCCAAACCGTAAACCCTGAAGAATTACTACGTAATTTTGTCTAGTTTAGTGATAGCACCCCGAAGTAGGTAAGGTTTGGGTTTAGAGTTTAGGATTTGGGTTTAGAGTATACGGTTTGGGTTTAGGGTATACGGTTTGAGTTTAGGGTATATGATTTGGGTTTAGGGTATTGAGTTTAGATTTAAGATTCACGGTTTGGGTTTAGGGTTTAGAATTTGAGTTTAGAGTATACGGTTTGGGTTTAGGATCTAGCATTTGGATACATGATTTGGGTTTAGGGTTTAGGATTTGGGTTTAGCGTATACAATTTGAGTTTAGGGTATATGATTTGGGTTTAGGATTTAGGATTTGAGTTTAGGGTATAGGGTTTGGATTTAGGAATTAATGTTTAGGGTTTAGAAATTAATGTTTCGGATTTAAAATTGGCACTATTCTTTTTTAACTATTTTAAAATATATTTAATATTTTTTATTTAATTATCCATATGTCACTTTGATTGGTTATAAATCAAGTGGTGAATTTAAAGGTTCACCCCAGAGGGTGAACCCAAGTCCTGTCCGATTTCAAACATGCAAGCCGATGGCTTAGCAAAAACAGTTCTCAAAACTTTTTCAAATATTATGTATGGGCCTTTGGTAGATTAAACTCTGTTTCAGAATTTTAATATAATATAGTTGAACAAAAAGAAAAGAATTGTATCTAGACTCCAATCAAATCATAACAAAACCCTTTGATTATATCTATATGTCACTGTTAGTTCTAAGTAAATTTGTTTAAGTTTCCAATTTTATTTTTATATTACAGTGTTTTTAAAGATTAGCACAAATCAAGAACGGGTCCAAAGATATATTTCAGATAATATGCATAGCACTACATAAAGTTATGTACTAAGTTGTAACCAGTTAAAGACCTTTTGGTGGCATACATATATAGTTTTTATTGGTTTAACACTGAAATAAAGTTTAATCCAAGAGACAGATGTATCCCACTTTCACGTTCAATTATTAGCTGGGGAGAGCCCCACCCCCCAACTCCAATCAACCATTCTCTTTCGACTATTTTGTAGTAATATTTTGAATTTGTGTGCGTGTAAATTTAATTGTCATTGATTTCTTTATTTCATAGATAATATAACATCTTTAACACCTTTTACAAAAGAAAACAAGTTGACAAACAATACAAAACAGAAGAAAACAACATCTTTGACACCTGAATTGCTGAGCCACGAAACGTGGCTTCTCCTTGCTTACCAATTGAGAATTGAGATATTTTCACTTCCTTCACGCCAATAAACTCCAAACCAATCCTAAATACTGTATAATTTAGAACGACTTACGTTTATAAGGTGTCGACTGAAAATACGGATGAAATCAGAATAATGTGCAGAAAAATAAATAAAACATAAGTATCTTGAATTTTTAGAACAAAAAAACAAAAACAAAAACAAAACAAAACTAATTTCAAGATATTTTTGAAAACTCTCTTTTTCCTCTGTTCTCTCTCTAGTATTTTTCACAAAGGAAAGATGATGAGGAATTCCAAGCCGGCGTTCTTCCAGCTAGTTCTTGGTTCCGAAAACGCGTTTTCTCCTCGTCACGATCGTTAGCTTTGGCTCCAGTGACCCACCTTTTCCTCCGATGGCATCAACGGCTCTTGGATCGGTGACGGTCGCTTTATCCTTGTTACGTTGCTGGCTTACTTCCGGATCTGGTTCGATTTTCGCTTCCATGTTCTTTTTGTTTCTGTTGAACCCGATCTCTACTTCGATTGTTCTTTCCTCCCCTTCTCAAGGGATGTGACATCTTCAATCCTTGTTCAAAGATGTTCTGGGTTTATTCAAAGTAAATTGATGTTTCCGATCGTTGGTGGTTCGATGGAAGATGGAAATTGTTTGAAGTGAAAAAGCTTTAACTTCGGTTTTGTTTCGCTTGGTGGCTTTGTTCATATTTTGATTGGTGATAGAGACCAGGCGTTTTAACCGATGATGTTGTAGATACTGGCGTCTTCAATTCCTGATGTCGTCGACGGCGAGGTGATTTGGTTGGGCCCTGGTTCCGGTTGGTTCCATGTGGGTTTCCTGATTAAGATCTTTGCCGGAGATGTCCTTGTCGTTTAAATATGGTGGTGGCTCGCATGGTTGACGTGTGTCCCTGTATTTTAAAAGAAACGCTTGGTTTTGAGTCAATCCTTCTTCTTTGGACTCTTTTAGATTTTATGTTCGATGGGCCTTTGTTGGGCTTCGTTTATGAACTGTGTTTAATCTTTGTGTCCTTTCTATACTTTTGGGCTTTGGCCTTTTTCTATAAAATCAACAAAGTGAAAAAAAGAAAAACAAAACTAATTTCTAATGAGTAAATCAAATACAACCTTCGAAAAATACTATCATTTTAGTTCATAATTTTTTTTAAGATAACACAATAAATCATTTATATTTTTTGAAATTCGTCAATAAGTACGTCAGTAACTACCCACATCAATGACATAAAATGCTTGATCATATATACAAAATGAAGTTTTGATTTATTTTTCTTTGTAAGTCATGTTCTCCTTGTACAACAAACTTAAATTTGCATTCTAAGTTCTTCCAAGACAAATATCCTTTTCCCTTAAGTATATTTAAGTGCTTAAATAATATAACTCTTTGGCTTGATTTTTTCTTAGTCAAAATTGAATTCTCCTCAACCAACTCGATCCAATTCTCATACAATATTGTGTAGTTCTCAAAGATCTATATCATCCATACTCATGTCATCATCATCACCATCATTTACATATGCATGATACAGACCCAAACTTGATATCACTTTTCAATATATTTTAAATGATAACCATTTTTATAAGTACTCTAAATTAATGATGAAAATATACAAAACTAAGCCTTTTAATCATTTATAAATGTTTAATAATCACTTACAAACCCAACTATATCCCTTAAATCTTACATCTTAAACAGTAAACACTAATCATTAAATCCAAATGTTAAGGTGTTTTTGATTAAATATATTTTTGAAAACTAGTAGCAAACTACGGTATTTCAAACATTTTTGTTGGGAAAGAGTATTATTTTTTTTCATAAGAATTTATATTTTTATTGTATATTTTATTTCATTCTATTATGGCCTTATACATATTTTATCACAATCATAAATAAATATAAAAACTTAAATTTTCATAAAAAATCAAATTATGTAAACTTTTTATATTAAAAAAACTAGTTATTTAGAATCCTTAATGTTGAAATATAGTTTATTCCATTTTCTGCAAAATCATCCATTAAATTCATATAGTCAAGTGTTTCAACCATAATTGTCTCATTTGATAACATAGTCATCTCGTTTAATCTTTCATGTTATATTGTTAACCTCAAATATTTTTATCATTTTCAAATTCAAAAAAACTTATTTCAGATGTAGCAATAAATACCAAAATGGTCAACGATATCCGATAAGCAATTATTGTTATGATAAAAATCCTTGTGTATTAAAAAAAAAGAAATTCAATACCCTCTCTAATTTCTATAAGTATTGACTTTATAAAAATATTTAGCTTCATAAATAAATCATCACTAACTATGCCAAAGCGTCAAAATTTTAACAACAAACTAGTCACATATCTTGTTCAAATAATGATGAATTAAAAAACTAAATCAATAGAAACTAAATTATATAACCAAGAGACAAAATGATAAAAGAATAAATTGGAACAAGAGAAAAAACTATTTCGTGACTAAATTTTATTTAAATTTTAACTATAATTTAAAATAGAAAAATTTACTTTTAATTATTAAAATATATTTTACTTTTAATTATTAATAACGTCTATGGAATTTCAAAAATTTATAAAAATTATTATAACTAATAGTGTCCAATAAGTAATATTTAGCTTAAAAATCTTATAAATTTTATTTGTCTATATAATATTGTTTTTTCAAAAATATATGTTTTTTTATTTAGATGTCATAATTGACGGTTTGGGAGGCTGGCTCGGTGGGGCGACCCTCATACTACTTCATATTCGAGTAATGAAAATATTTAGGCAACATTTTTTTAACACAACCCTTATAATATATACACGATAGGTAAGTAGTATAATGACAAAACAGAAATTTTGTAATTCTCTATTACAATTTACTGTACAACCATTAAAACACCTACCAGGCAAAAGATGAGAAAACTAAAATGTTAACAGATAGAAAACAAGAGAAGTAGAAGAAAATGAATAAAGAAGAATAGTATTTGGGGAGAGATCCTGTTTTTCAACATGGACTATGATTAAGTTGAAGAACCTTCGGAGCAAGATCGCCACGACAAACAGGACACACCGTGTGGTTAGATAACCACGTGTCAGCACATAATTGGTGAAACCCGTGGTTGCAACCGGGAACCAGACGGGCCGATTGGCAACTCTCGATATTTTCAAGGCAAACGGCGCACTCCGTCGACCTCACCGCTAAAGCAAGCTCTTTTCCAGTTAGTTTTGGGAGTTTCGCGAGTTCCGAGACAGAGAGACCTTTACCGATGACCGGCTTAACCGGTTCAGCAAATCGAAGACGCTCAATACGGCGTCGAGTGGAGCACCACAAGAGGAAGAGATAGATGAGGAAGACAATGCACAAGCCAACGCAAGGGAGGAGGAGGGCCATGAATAGGGTGGCTGACATGGTTCCTCTACTACCGGATCCAGCGGTGGCGGTGATGGCGGGTGGTGGAGAAGGCAATATAATTGGTGAGATGCGTGTGTAGTGCATCCTACACCATCCCAAGCTCTCTCAGGCTCAAATTTCTTATAGAATTGTGGAAAAAGCAAAAAGGAAAAGAAAAAAAAGTTATATTCCTGCTTTAGACCAGAAAATTGTGAAAAATGTTAGAGGTGTGGTTGTTAATGAAAACTTTGTGAAAATAGAGTAACGGCTATTTATAAAAGAGAGACCGGACCCTAGCCACTTGAGATTTTAGGTTATTTTATTAAATATACTTAGACTAATGTTGACCAAAAAAAAAAAACAAAATACTTAGACTAAAACATATAATAAAAATTTGAATCATAATAAAGTATCATACATAGTCATTTAAACATGAGAAACCGTAAGACCATAAAATATAACATAAAGAACCAAATTTATATATTTTATATGAAAAAACTTGTAAAAATAATTTATATAAACTTTCCAGACTTAAAACTTTGATATATTGTCATTAACCCATATAAAATATCTGGTCTTAGAAAATGAGAACTCGAAAATCTTAAGACAATGTACTTAGTAATTTGATCACTGCAAACAACATAACAATTTGATATCTGTTTTTTACGCTTTCGTCATTAATTTTTCCACCGCTTTGTCTCTCATCCGAACTAGGATTGGACGTTCGGATATCCGTTCGGGTTCGAGTCGGGTATTTCGGATTTTCGAGGATATTTCAGAATAGGAGTATAATACCCGTTCGGGTATTTCTGAACTTCGGATCGGGTTCGGGTATTTTTAGTTCGGGTTCGATTAATTCGGATCAAGTTCGGATATTTAGATTTTGAAAGAAAAAATTAAGTTTTTCATTTTTAAAGTTCTTGTATTTAAAATTTCAGTTTTCGATTGACTGACTTTTTATTTTTTTTTAATAGATTAAATTATTAATCGAATCGAAGGTAAATTTCAAAAATTAATAAACATTCATTTGGCTATTATTTTTAGAATTTAGATGTAACTTTTGTTAATGCATAAAACAAAAAGCTTGATATTCATTTTAAGTGAATATCAAATCATTTTTCTCTGTAATTATATGTATATTATATAATTTTACAGTATGTGTGACATCAATATATTGTATATTATATAATTTTAAAGTATGTGTGACATCAATATAAATATTTTAAATAAAATGAGAGATAAAAACTAGAAATATAAGGGTAAGTATATATATGTTCGGTTATCTTCGGATATCGATTCGGGTTCGGGTATTATCCGTTCGGGTTCAGATATCCAATCTCTCCTAAATCAATATCCGTTCGGATATTTTGTTATTTCGGTTCGGATTTCGGATGCGGCTTCGGATATCGGGTAAAGTGCCCTTCCCTAATCCGAATTCTAAAACTAAATAAAGAGAGTTTTACACTTCGGGTCATTTTTGAGTTTTTAATTACAGCTTAAATCACATTTTGCTACACATGCACTTTTTCCAACTAGAACTTCAATATTGTATCTAATAAATTACTAAAACAGCTAACTGAAGAAAATTCTTAATTAAATGATTTTTAATATATATTTTTAAATATTTTCTCTTTCTTGTTATCTCTATCTCTCATTTTTTCTATGTCTATCCTTTTTCACAAAAACTGATTGAAACACAACCTTCTGTACATGAAAAACTAGTTGGGTAATCTTTGATAAGCTTGAGCTCAAGATATCCTTGAGCAAGTAGGTTAAGGATAAGATAAGCTTTGTAATATACCTAGTAGTTTTAGGAGTTATCTATAAACTATTAGGAAAAGGAAATCTAGATGTTATATAAGCATATGTCGAGCTTGTGACATAGATATAACAAATATAGAGTTCTTAGTTTTGAGTATATTTTCTAAAAGCAATAAAGAGATCACATTCTTTATATATTTTGGTGCGATTTCAAGCTACTTTATTTGGTATCAGAGTTCTAGGTCATAACGATCCATGGATAACGACGGCGAGACTCGCAGTAAGGAGTTCACACCACCATCAATCAAGTGCCCCATACTCAAAGCAACAAACTATACAGTATGGAGCATGAGAATGAAAGTCCTATTGAAGATATACATGGTATGGGAAACTATCGAACCAGGAACGGAGGATCAAGACAAGAACAACATCGCGATAGGTTTGTTGCTTCAATCAATCCCGGAGTCTCTTATTCTGCAAATCGGTGAACAAGAAACTTCAAAGGGAATATGGGATGCGGTCAAAGCAACAAATCTCGGAGCCGACCGTGTCAAAGAAGCACGTCTACAAACCTTCATGATAGAGTTCGATAGAATCAACATGAAAGACTCAGATACTATAGATAGCTTTGCGGGAAAGCTATCAGAGATTGCATCTAAGTCAGCAGCCCTCGGAACAACTATTTAAGAAAGCAAGCTTGTGAAGAAATTTCTCAGTAGTTTACCGATGCAGAAATACATTCAGATCACAGCCTCTCTTGAGCAAGTCTTGGATTTAAAAACGGTGGGCTTTGTGGATGTCATCGGAAGATTAAAAGCATACGAAGAAATAATTCTCGCAGTTGAGAACAATGGAGACTCGCAAGGAAAGCTTTTATATTCCAATGCTTATCAACAGAATAACTCAACTCGAGGGAGAGGCCGTGGAAGAGGAGGAAGAGGACACAGAGGACGAGGAAGGGGCAACTTTAATTCACAAGAAAGAACAGCACAGCCCGATCAAAGTCAAGACAAGGAGAAGAAAGATAGATCAAAACTTGTGTGTTTTCGGTGTGATAAAACAGAGCACTTCGCGTCTTTTGTCCTGAAAGATTACAGAAGATACAAGAAGCTAATAAGGTAGAGACAGAGGCAGCCGACCCAGCACTCTACATGCACGAGCTTGTATTCTTAAACGAAGAGAATCTAGTACCAAAGAAGTATGAAATCAAGAAGGGAGAAGAAGATCTCTGGTACTTAGATAACGGGGCCAGTAATCACATGACTGGCAACGTGACATACTTCTCGGAGCTAAACAGAAACATAAAAGGTAAAGTTAAGTTTGGAGACGACTTACATGTCAATATAGAAGGCAAATGTTCTATCTTGTTTCAAAGCAAAACTGGAGAACAGAAGTTAGTTACCAATATCTACTATATCCCTGACATCAAGAGCAACATCCTAAGTTTAGGACACGCTACGGAAGTAGGGTGTGATGTCAGGATGAAGCTTGATTATCTAACAGTACACGATCCAAGAGGGAGATTTCTGGTTAAAGTCACATGATCGCCTAACATACTTTACAAGATCAAACTTCAAATTGGAAAGCCTTTATGTTTGAGCTCAAGACTAGAAGATGAGACATGGAAGTGGCATGCAAGGTTAGCACATGTAAGTTTCAAAACGATAAAAACTATGTCCCAACAAGAGATGGTTCAAGGATTACCGAAGATAGAAGATGAGAAGAGATTCTGTGAATCATGTTTGGTGGGGAAGCAAACTCGACAAACTATTCAAAAAGCAGCCACATTCTGAGCAAAGAAACCATTGGAACTACTACATGCTGATCTGTGCGGCCCCATCACTCCTCCTACAATCGCAAATAACAGATACATATTTGTGATCATAGATGATTTCTCAAGATATATGTGGTCTATTTTGATGAAAGAAAAGAGTGATGCATTAAGTAGGTTCAAGGCGTTTAGAGAACAAGTCGAGAAGGACTTGGAGAAGAAGATCGTGACACTAAGAACTGATCGTGGAGGTGAGTTCACATCAACCGAGTTTCATGACTACTGCAACATCAATGGCATCAAACGACACTTAACGGCTCCATATACCCCACAACAAAACTGGGTAGTGGAAAGAAGAAATAGAACGTTGATGGAGATGACGAGGAGTACACTCAAAGCTATGAAGGTACCAAACTATCTGTGGGGAGAGGAGGTTGGAGACTCTACGTATATTGTAAACAGAGTACCTACGAGAGCTCTTGAGAATATGACTCCATACGAATGCTTACGGCAAAAGAAACCAAACCTAAGTCACTTAAGGGTTTTCGGTTGCTTAGCATATGCAAAGATAGATGCTGCCATGCTTAAGAAGCTAGACGATAGGTCTCTGGCTTTGGTAAACTTCGGAACAGAACCAGGATCCAAATCTTACAGGTTATACAATCCGACTACACGAAGGATCGTAGTTAGTCGTGACGTTGAGTTCGACGAGAAGACTGGCTGGGACTGGAACAAAACTACAGAAACATCATGAGAACCAGGAATGTTTCAGATGAAGTGGGGAGAGGTAATTGATGCTTGACAAGGACCAGTTATTGTTAATGCCAACAACGATAACAACAACAATGACAATCATCATCACGACAACGACGCTCCTGGAGAAAATCAAAAAGAAGAAGATGATGCCAACGATCATGAACCTCAACCTCAAATACAACAACCAGTACGACAATCATCTCGTCAATCAAACAGGCCTCGATACCTAGAAGATTACGTGCTACAAGCAGAGATTGAGATTGAAAGGCTTCTGTTATCCATAAACGATGAACCTCGAAACTACCAAGAAGCAAAGAAGTCATCAAAGTGGAGAGGTGCTTGCGGAGAAGAGGTAGATTCGATCAACAAGAACAAAACTTGGATACTAGTTGATAAACCGAGAGGAGTCAAGGTAATTGGACTCAAGTGGATTTTTAAAATAAAGAGGAATGCTGATGGTACTATCAAGAAGTTTAAAGCTCGGCTCGTAGCTAAAGGATATGTACAAGAATCAGGCATTGACTACGATGAGGTTTTCGCACCGGTTGCCATATTGGAGACCATCCGACTTCTAAGTGCTCTAGCAGCATCTCACGGTTGGCAAATACACCACCTGGACGTTAAGACTGCTTTCTTATACGGAGAGCTTAAGGAATACGTTTACGTTGAGCAACCAGAAGGTTTCGAAGTGAAAGGCAAAGAACACAAGGTATATAAGCTATCAAAGGCCTTGTACAGTTTAAAGCAAGCTCCACGAGCCTGGAATACTAAGCTAGATCGAGTGTTAAAGGAGATGAAGTTCACTCGATGTACTAAGGATAATGCCGTGTATCGCAAGGAAGATAAGCAAACGATTCTCATTGTTGCCATCTACGTGGACGACTTGTTCATAACCAGAAATAGCACTAATGCTATCTGTGAGTTTAAGAGAGGGATGTCATCGAAATTTGAGATGTCCGATTTAGGTAAACTCACATATTACCTTGGGATAGAAGTTTATCAAGGAGACGATAGGATTGAACTTAAGCAAGAAGCATACGCAAAGAAAGTTCTAAAGGAAGTCGGCTTAAAAACCTGCAACGCAACCAAGATACATATGGAGTTCGGATTGAAGGTTTCAAAAGCCGAGGAAGAAGAAGAAATAGATGCAACAGAATATAGAAGAAGCGTGGGATGTCTACGATATTTTCTCCACTCACGACCAGATTTAGCTTTTTTGGTTGGAGTAGCTAGTCACTATATGCAAAGGCCTCGTAAGTCACATTGCGACATTATAAAACAGATCTTGAGATATCTACAAGGAACTTCTATGTTCGGACTGAAGTACAGACGTGAAGGGACAAAGAAGTTGACTGGCTATAGTGATAGTAGTCATAACATAGCCAAGAAGACGGAAGAAGCACCACGGGTCACATGTTTTACTTTGGAACATCACCGATCACATGGTGTTCACAGAAACAGACCAGGGTTGCACTCTCTTCATGTGAAGCAGAGTTTATGGCTGCAATGGAAGCAGCACGGCAGGCCATATGGCTCGAGGAACTTCTAAGCGAGATCACAGGCCGGAAGTCGGAGAAGGTGACCATCAAGATCGACAGCAAGTCGGCGATAGAGCTTACTAAGAACCCTGTTTTCCACGGTAAGAGTAAGCACATTCACAAGCGCTACCATTTCATCCGCGAATGCATTGAGAGGGAGCTTGTTGACGTCGAGCACATACCAGGAACATCACAAAAGGCCGACATTCTCACTAAAGCTTTGGAAAGGATTAAGTTCATTGAGATGAGAGACTTGATAGGAGTTCAAGACTTGTCCAAGACTGATTCAAAGCTTAAGAGGGAGATTGTTGGGTAATCTTTGATAAGCTTGGAGCTCAAGATAACCAGGTTAAGGATAAGATAAGATTTGTAATATACCTAGTAGTTTTAGGAGTTATCTATAACTATTAGGAAAAGAAAATCTAGATGTTATATAAGCATATGTCGAGCTTGTGACATAGATATAACAAATAGAGAGTTCTTAGTTTTGAGTATATTTTCTAAGAGCAATAAAGAGAGCAAATTCTTTATATATTTTGGTGTGATTTCAAGCTACTTTAAAACTTAAAATGCGGGAACTCGAAATCTCCTTGTTGCTGCCTCAGTTGTCATCGAGAATCACCCCCGCATCACTCCGGTGCGCTCATCTCCACTGTCGTGGCTGTCTGGAGTCATTGTGGTTGTTGTTAACTGGTGTTTTGGTCCAATTCAACCATTAAATCAGAAAAATAAAAAATTAGCATTTTGGGTTTTAAAGCTTGAAATCAGGTTTTAAACAAAATTTCTACAAGTTTAAAAATATAATAAGCAAGAAAAATGAAAAAAAAAGTGATGAATATGATGGAAATAATGGCTGGCGGTCATAGAGATAAATTGCAGAAAATCCTAATTGATTTTAGTAAGATGATGATAAAATTACGAAAATATCACTCATTAAAGAAAACATTAAAATAACAGGTTGTACACACAATTTCACTATCCACATGTACATCGGCTCACGTATACAATGATTCATATGTATATTATATTCGACTGTTCACATTTACACTGTCTACAAAATATTTACATGTACACTAGTCTGCAAAGATCTACTTAATTAAATATTTTTGACCTAAATCAATATCGCACTGGACATTTACAAAATCTATATTTACTGACATTTCATTGTTACTAGCTCGTATAAATGTAAATATTGTCTTGTATTGCACTTCTTGGAGGCAGCGATGCAAGACACCGTATAGTGTGTGTTTACTAGTTGGTGTGTACACCTTTTTTGATGTCCATATGTATATCAATCTAATCGTGTACAAGATCTGTCATGTAATATATGTACATATTGTTATCATTGATAAGCCCAAGTTTCTTACGCAAAAATAAATGTGTACACTAACACGTGATGGAGTAAGTGTGATAATTGAGAAGAGTATTAGTGGACCGAATATCACATGTGTACACTAATACATTCAAATTTAGGATTTTGGTGTTTTGGAAAGCTTCGTTAGGGTGTACACTAACACATGTGTACATGTGACTTGGATTGCACATGTGTACAATCATGTATATGTACAACTAGGAATTTGTACATATGTGATGTGTACACAATACTAGATGAATAGTTTGACATGTACATGTTGTGTTTGTTGATGTATGAGGCATGAGCTGGTTATTCAGGAAGGTCAAAGGAAAAAATTGTGTACTTCTAGCTTGAATTGAAGTTATTTTGAGATGTTTTTTAGTATGTAACGTGAAGTACCAGCGACGACTACTGATTGTAAATAAAACTAATCGTATTTGAAATATATTTTTCTTTGTGTACTATCAGGAAAGGGTAACATATGTATAGTTGTAAATGCGATCGGGTGTACACATGGATGTGTTCGATTTTATTGTACACATTTCATTAATGATGTAAAATTACTAAAATAACCTCGTTTTCTTCCCTGGCCACTGTCGACCAGAAACCCTAATCACCGCTTCTCTCGCCTGTTTTTCACGATTCTTTACATTCTCCACTTGTTTTTGATGTATTTTGTATAGGTCTGATAGATTTCAATCCTAATTCATGGTTTTAAATTAAAAATTTCGAAAAAAAGTTTTTTGTTTATGATTTGTTGAACATTTTGCTCCAAATCGCCATGGCTGAGTGCCACCTTCTTGATGACGCCGTCTGATTCCTGTGTATCATAACGTCCAATGAAGAGACCTTTCATCGATTTGTTGAAAAAGAATTGAGAAAATAGAATGGATGAAAACATCAAAGAAATCTCTTAAATAAATTTTGTAGAAGTGAATCAATAAAAAAATATAAAAAGAATTCAAAATGAAAAATATATGAGAGATGTGATAATGAGCCCTATTACTTCCTATATAGTTATGTTTGAACTTGGAAAACTAAACTAAATGTGAAGAAGTTAGGAAAAAGTGTGTCTGTCGAAAGAAGTAACTTATTGTATTATTATAAAAATGACAAATGATCCACAATGTAAATTTCTCCTAAATAAATTATCTATTCAAATCAACAAACTCTCTACATTCATTAAAGTGTGCGATTTCTCATCAAAGCATCATTCAAGATGGTTTAAGATATTAAATGATTATTTTAGTGTTGAGAATAAAAATACACAGTTTTCTGTTTTATTTTATTTTTTATGTAAATTAAAATTCTATTTCAAAATAGGTGTTATTTAGAATTTTATTGTAAATTTTATTAACTTCATATGCTATTTTATTTTTACTGGTTGAAATATAGTTATATACATCGGTAATAATATTTTTATTTAAGACCATACAAAAATTAAATATTGTTTAAAAAACTTTATATGCAAAAATCTAAAACAGCAAATAAAATAAACATAAAACGTATGAGTTATCAAAATATGCAGGAGGCTTAATATAGTATGCAAAACTACAAGAGAAGTTGGCCAATTAATTTCATCAGTCCTTCATTCTTTAGTGAGTAAATTTGTGTTAGTTCCTCTCGCTCCAATAGTTTTTACACATATATGCATATGATAATAAAAGACGAATGATGGTTTCAGATAAATATCTTCTTTTTATCAAAATAAAATGAATTTCTTACCAATAATCTATTTAATATAAAAAACTAGAAAAAATAGAGAGACAAATTTATTGAGAACTAATTTTTCATGAGGATACTCAAAAAAATTGGTGAGAAACTTTGTAACACACAGCCACGTTTTAGCGGTGTACCACTTAAAAAAAAAACAAAGTAGATAATTAAGGGTTGCAAGTGAGTAAATTTCTTAGAAAATAATAAATTATTAATAATAAATTATATAATATTTTCGTTTTAGTGTTCCAAAAATAATAATTAACTAGAACTTGACCCGCACTTCTGTGCGGGTGTTTAATTTAATTTATATTCAACGTAAATTTTTAAATTCCTCAGTTTTATAAAAAAAATTCCATGTATGTTTTTGTATTTTGTAATTTAACGATTTAGTTAATTCCATAAAAAAATTATCTCTCTTTAATACATGCAATTTAGTTAGTATTCGTACAATATTAATAATGGTCAATATATGAATATCAATTTGGTTTGATAAACTTTGTAATGTAATTAATTAATTTAATTTGATTATAAATACAATGGCATAATCTGTAAATAAAAAGAAATATAAGAAGAAGTACTTAATTTATTGTAAATATAATAGCTAAATGTGTAAATAAAAAAAGTACCACAAATACTTCTATCCAAATTACCAAACAATTATCATTTAAACTATTATCCATGTTTCAAAATAGCACCAAAAGATAGTTAAGTTTTAATAATATAGATTACTAATATTTATTATTTTCTGAGAAACTCACATGTAATTTCTAGTCTACAACTCGAGAAGTTGTTAGAAGTACCATAAGTTAAGTACCACTTTTTAAAAATGCCATCAATCAAAAAATACTCTAATATTTGGATTTAAACTTTAACGATTATTATTTATGGTATAATATCAAGGGATTGAGTTTATAAATTTAGAATATTTATGAAAATTGTAATTCATTAATGGTAAATTTGAAAAATGTTATCAAAGTTGTGGTAGAAGTGAAATTTATCCCTTAAACACGGGCGCACAACTGATTATTCGTCCTCATATTCAATGATCGGATTATGGCTGTTGCAAATAAAGGCAGATCGGCTCCTCTATACGTTGCGGCGAGTTTTTTTCCGCATAGACCGTGCAAGTGACCAAGGCGGCGCATAATTTTCTTTTGTCATTAACATAAACAGACTTACAAAGACTCTGCAAACTAAATAGGTAACTCTGCATCCTTATGGACGATAATTAATGGTTATTTCCTTGTACTCCGTGCGAGGCTGCCCATCCTTGAATTATGCGTCTGGGTATATGAATGATCTTTGTGTTGTGAAATCTTCCTCTTAGGATCTTGATATTTTCCAAATAACTTGCAAAATCTGGCCATTCTTCTGGTTCCGAAATCATGATCATCAATTGAGAGTAATCTGTTGCAAATATGACCAGAACTTGATGTAAACTCCTCATACATTCCATTGCCCATATGAAAGTTTCCACTTCTGAATGAAGAGGTGACAGACTGGCTCGGGGATTTCTTTCCCCCATCAACTCATTAAAACCTTCTAACGTACTGTACCACCCTTGCTCCAAATGACTCTCTTTGTCTTTCCATGATCCAACGATGAAACACCATCTTCCCGGTATATTAGCAAAATTAGTAGCCTTTCCCTCCCTATGTGAACCAATCCTTTGTGTGATTGAAGTTTGTGCCTCTGTCCAAAGTAAAGATTTTGTCTCTGTCAGTTAAGTGTGCCCATGGGATCAACATATATATTACTAAATCCTTTATTATTTCTTCCATTCCAGATATACCATAATTTTCATGCAAATTGATGACATCCATTTGTGGTGAAACTCTCCAATATAGATAACCCATATTTGCGAAAAGTGATTGTCGAGGAAAAGTATTTGACTCGAAGAGATTTTTTAGATTGCCAAAACTTGAACCACCAGAAGACATTAAAAACACACATGATTTACTGATTCCTCTTATGCTCCACATCTTGCACAACAAATATCACCCATAATTTCTCTCGTTCGTAAATTCTTCTTAGCCGCTATGCAGCTTGTTAGAATTTTCCATAAAAATCCTTGATTTTAGGTGAACATCAAATTTTCCAACAGAACTTCTTCAGAGGAGCAATCGTTGGTTCATACGCTGGAGGATTTGTTTCTCTATCAGGATAAACTCTTTCCACTTGATAACCAGATTTGATCCTGTATTTTCCATTATTTGTGAAGTGTCATCCATCTCTATCAGCTAACTGCGTTCGGCTTATATGTATACTTTCTATAATCTTCACATTTTAGGATCTACCAAAGACTGAATTGCCTGCAAATTCCATGATCTCGTTGATGCATTAATGAGTGCATCCACTGTAAGTCATGGTAAAAGTTTTGTTGATTACTGTTTGTTGGTCTCAGGTGAGTGGTTGAGAACCAATGGTCATTCAATACAAAGATGGATGGTCATGATCCCGCCATTTTAATTAGTCCTTTGCTAATCAGAGATCTAGCATAGACAATTTTACACCATCCATATGACGACGAGTATGATCTAATCGGTTCAAGGGGTGATTTATTCATGAAGTACCATCCTTTAAAAACTCTTAAAAATAATGATTTCGCTTTCTCAATTAACCGCCAAAATTGCTTCTCAAGCATTTCCTCAGTTGAGCTCAAAAATTGGTTTTATTTTGTTCTGGAAATTGTTGTTTGATAACACAAAACCTAAATGAAAAGTTCAAGACAAAATCAAGAGAAGCTTGAGAAATGGAAACAAAATCAGGCTCTACACTTTGTGAGACATAGACGAAATCATGTAAGAATTGAGAGTTCAAGATAAACAGAAGCTGAACCATGTGTGCCGATTGTTTACTTTCTTTTGCTTCTCGAAATCGAGGTAAGATTGATTTTTTTTCCTTCTTTTGTTTTGTTCAGTCATGATTTATAGTACTGAGAAATTTAGGAGGATATGCTCAGGTTTAGTTTGTTTCATGTATTATATGCATTTGTTCCACGAAACTAAAATATATTTGTTTGATGTGTTATGTACATTTGTTCCATCAAAGGGTGAAATCACTTTACAGATACTCGCTACATTGATTCATGGTGCTGGTGCACCCCAATTCTTCGATGAAATTCTCAAGAGAGAGTTCAAACATGATTGTGGAGTTTATAATGCTTTGATGAGAGATCTCATGAAATGCAGAGATGTGTATGATGCTTTACCATAAAATGAAAGGAAACTGTTCGGTTCCAAAAACACCAATTCTTGTTATGTTGATAAAGCTATTTTGTAAGGATGGTGAAGTCAATTTAGGACTAGACCTATGGAAGTATGTGCTGGTCCTTCTGGAGAAAGGGTTTTGCTCTCATGGCCACACATTGTGTGCTTGAACAAGAGCCAATGATGTATTCAAGTGCTTAAGGCAGATAGTGGAGAGAGGAAGGTGCATGAGCAAACCACACTTTAGAATGCTGGAGATCTCTTATCAAGACAAATTGGAGAAACTAGCTAGTGTGTGTCCTAGCTCCCTGTGAATTCGATCCCTATGTACTACAACTCGACCTCTTATTTGAGAGAGTATAAATCACTCCTTAGGATAATTTGAGTGATATCAAAATTTTCACCGTTGCGGGAGAGCTTTGATCGCCATTAGATCTTTTCTAGTTAGATTTAGTCTAGGTTTTACTATTGTTCAAAAAACTCATAAAAATTTCTTATGTTTCAGGTACATAGATATGAGTACCATAAGCAACAAGGGAATATGACTCTTATTAGTACATCCACTGGATTTGGAACATGTGATCCATAAGTCTAAGAGGGCAGTCGACACCCTCCAAGCAGCGATCAACAGCGTAGAAATCCGATTATCGATCGATGCTAATCATCAAGTATCAATCGACACCCTCAAAGACGAAGCAACCGACAGCGTGAACCAAGCATCGAATGACACGATTCATCTTGTGTCGAAAATACTGTTCACGTGGGTACCGTTCACACAGGCACTGTTCATCATGGCACTGTTCACAAAGTCACTGTTCATTGCGGTACTGTTCATCATGGTACTGTTCACCTCGACATTGTTATCCCGAACCGCATCAATCTATACTGTTCATCCCGCATCAACCGATACTGTTCATCGTGACACTGTTCATAAAGACACTGTTCATCGCGGTACTATTCATCGGAACACTGTTCATCACAGTATTGTTCACCAAACACAGTTCACTGTGACACTGTTCATCCGGTGAAAAAAATACTATTCATCATGGGTCGACCGACACAACTTGCGTGGAGACTGAGAAAGTCAATGTAATCAAACTAAGCTTCGATGAGAATGGTATGTTAAGAGATGAAGAAGGTCGCTCTCGCAACACCACATGACAATTGACTAATGCAAAGGGTGCTGTAATCCCTGATGTGATTGTTGTTGTTGAGACAACCGAGTTTGATCTGAACCGCGAATATATGATTGGGGAAGTGTGGACCCTTTCCGGGGTCTTCCTCATGAAGATCTCAGAAACTATATCAAAGAGTTTGAGGAACGAGCCTCAACAAGCGAGCAAAATGAAGTATCTGTAGATCACATTATCTGTAGGATTTTCCCATACTCAATTTCTGGAGATGTGATAGCTTGCTCAAATTACTCTATAGCAAAATTACTCAAAATCAAAAGAGGTCAAATTGTAGTATTTAGGGATCGAATCCACAGGGAGCTTAGGAATCAATATATCTTATCGTAATTAAGCTAGGTTGGAGATTTCAAAGAAGTAAATAACAAGTAAATTAAAGACTGGTTTGAGCAGAACAATTACTCAATTTGACTGATTTTGGTTAACTAGTATGATTTAAGAGCAAGACTTAGGATTACTATTTAAGTTTTCAGGATTATAGAGGTATGAATGCCTATATGAGATGCTTGCATGATATTAAAGAACTCAACGATGCAATAGCCTAACTGTCGTTATGACAATCTATTACTAGAACCGATGAAACTCCTTTTGGGGAATCATAGATTAGGGCGTCGATCGGTGTGCTGTCGCCGATGTCGATCGACAGTGCCATGCATCTATCGATCGATTACTCTATAGGAGTATCGATCGATGTGCTACTAGTAAGTTTTAAGCGTATGGCTGATAACATTTCGCTAAGGAGTTTTCCAAATCAGCTGTCGCTTGTTTCCAGCAAATTCCTAGCTCAGAGAAGATAGATCCAAGGATGTTATCTCTGTTATCATGTGTAGGTTAGCTACTCCTACACAAGCATTAGGCATGATCTCCTAAGATGGATATCACATGCTCATGTATTCATATTTGGGGCTAATCCCTCATACCTATTTGAATCCTAAATCTAAAAGAGGTGTTTACTCTGACATAGCCAAGCAAAACAGAATCATAAGTATAAAAAGCTTCATAGAATAGAAAATAATGGTGTTCAAGACAGCTCCCGATGATAACTCTCTCTCTCTCTCAGCAAAAACAAAGAAACTATGTCTAATGACTTTTAGAAAACTCTTGTAAAAACCGTGTATGTGCCAAAACACATATGTAAGACATAAATACTATATAATTAGGTTAAAACTCGTCAGGGGCGTTTTGGTAAATAGATGGTTTCTTGGGCTTCAAGTCGGCTGTGACCAAATCCGGGCTTCTGCGGTTAAGTATCGATCGATAACACAGGATGTGTATCTGATATCACTCAAATTACCCTAAAGAGTGACTTATATTCTCTCAAATAAGAGGTCGAGTTGTAGTACTTAGGGATCAATTCCACAGGGAGCTAGGACATACACTAGATCTAAAAATTATATGATTAAGCTATGCAAATATTTTATGAGATAGTAAATAAATAAATAAGCAGTATATAAAGCAGTAAAGAAATTGAACAAGACAATTATTCAACAAGGCAGAGAGTTGTTTGATGGAAGGATGGTTTGCTAGATCTAGGGTTTCTATTTGGGAAGTAGGATTATAATAGTATGAATGGCTATGTGAGATGCTTTCATGATTTTAAAGAACCAACAATGCAATAGCCTAACTTTCGTTATGACTATCTATTACTAGAACCGATGAGACTCTCATTGGCGAATCATAGATTAAAGCATCGATCGATGTGCTGTCGCCGATGTCGATCGATATTGCCTCGCGTCTATCGATCGATTACTCTATAGGAGTATCGATCGATGCACTACTTGTAAGCTTTAAGCGTGTGACTGATAACAGTTCGCTAAGGAGTTTGCCGAATCAGCTGTCGCTTGTTTCCAGCAAATTCGTATTTCAGAGAAGATAGATCCAAGGATTTTATATTTGTTTTCATGTGTAGGTTAACTACTCCTACACAAGAATTAAGAGAAATCTCCTAAGATGAATATCACATGCTCAGAGATTAATATTTGGGGTTAATCCCACATAACATATCTGAATCCTAAACCTAACAGGTGGATCTATTTAGACATGAAGTTTATCACAGAACTCATAGATAGATGTATAGATGAAAAACATAAATAATATAAAACCAAGACTAATGGAGTTCCAGGAGGACTCTGAAGGGAACAATGAAGTAAAAAAAGCATTGTCGTCAACAATGGCTTAGAAAACACATAAATAGGATTTCTGGTCGTCCAAGAGCATATGGGTAATTTGTGGTTGCTTCTGGACTTCAGTCGGTCATTAACCGTACTCAGCCCGCATTCTGGCATCCAAATCAATCGACATGCAGTGTGCTGCATCGATCGATATGCATTCCTCTTCTCGACAGCTTTCTCTCGCGAGGGAGACTGATCGCTCTTCAGTAAAACGGGCATAACTTCCGATCTAACCGTTGGATCGACCTCAAAATGGTGGCATTGGAAAGCTAAATCAAAGATATATCTTGTATAAAAAGGACCAGCTCAATCGAACCGTGGGAAGGTCTTCATACATAGATAAACATCTGATACGTCTGTGCAGCTCTGCACTCAAAAGGCTCTAAAAGACACTAAAATCACCACTTTCTCTGAAACGTCTCTGAACCTGTAAATACTCTAAATAGACTCTATATTGTAGTAAATAGTATCTAAAACACTTATATACCATGGGTAAAATCGGGTCAAATTCATGGTATATCAGTATCGATCGACGCACGTCTCTTCTTGTCGACCTTGAATGGTCGATACGGTTCTCTCTGGTGTAATCCCTAAAGTGCTCCAAAATGCTCCAAAATCATCAATGGTAACTGAGGACTGACTTTAATCCTTTTTCTCTTTTTCTAATTCCTCCTCTTCTTTCTCCCAGATTTGTCTGATTCTATTGATCGACTATTGACTTTGTTGATTTCTCATATATCTTGCATGCATACTTTGTATATGTATATATATAATCCTGATTTCCTTAACAGAAACCTAGGTTTTACTCTTCATTATTATTGTCAAAACCCCAATCAAATCATCTGAAAAATTTCTTGTTCACCACTACTATTTCAATTAATCATATTTGACCTAGCTTAATCACTGATGTTGATACTCTCATCATAAGAGGTCAAGTTGCAGTATTTAGGGATCGAATCCACAGAGACTCTTGGATTACACAATAGATCTTATAGTCTTTGAAATAAAGCTAGATTGAAAAGTTTTAAAGCAGTAACTTAATTGAATTCGAGTGTAAATGGGAAAATCGATCGATATTCAGAAGCATATATCGATCGACGAACATGACAATTGTTCGATTTCAGATTATGAGGTTTTTTATCAGTTCGGAAAAAAGCTAGATCAAGGTGAACCTTTAGGTATGACAAGTATGATGTTTTTATGGGTTAAAAGGGTTTTAAATATGGTTGTTCTCTAACTCAACTCTTAGGAACAATCTATGTGATTGTCTATTAGCTGGATCTCAAGACAGTCAGCTGTCGCTTGCTCCATCTTGAGAAAGAATCGATCGATGTAGCATTATGACGATCGATCGATAGGCCTTTCAGATAATCGATCGATGACTCTAATGTCGTATCAATCGATTAGCCTTTCAGTAAGCATTACCGAGCAGGTTGATAGGTTCTCAGATTAACTAGGACAACTTTTGTTTTTAGCTAATTAATAAGATCAGTCTAGTTTATTTTCACGTAATTTACCATGATGTCGCTTACGCAAATTAAACCTAATATCTAAGTCAAGGGTGATCATTTTATAATCAGCAATACATAAATCAACCTTTGCTAAACCTAAATCTAACAGTAATACTACTCAAACATATTCATAAGAAGCATGATCATGATGGTCTGAATAATACTTAAATAAAACTTAATGAAAATAAAGTAAGAAAACAAAAGAAGTTCAAGATCTTCTTTGTTTATGCAGCTCAGATCTCTTCTCCAAGGTAGATATCTTCTTCTCCAACTGACTCTCTAAGCTATTACTTCTCTCCTTGGTGATGACTTTGGTGACTTGCTTGTAGCCTCCTTGATTGCTTACTTTTTCTCTTCTTGGTGCCTCCTTATTTAAATGGTACAAAAACCCAAAATAGTATCGCCTAACAGGCGGCCAGGGTGTATAGTGCAAATATGATATCTTTTGGGTAAAATTCGTAAATCCTTTAAACTTCATTTAATCGCGATTAGCTCTATATCGATCGATATGGTTGGTGAACCATCGATCGACGCGTGTGATTCTCTATCGGTCGATATTAACATTGAAGCATCGGTCGATACTCTCTTCAGTAGTCTGCTTCGCGAGTGAAATGTAATATCTCCCAAAAAGATTCAAAATGCTCCATAATCATCACTCTATTTCAATAAGTACCTAAACCTGAAATATTTCAAAAAGAGCTACGAAATGCATATAAAACCTTTGAAAACACATGAAACTTATAGCCTAAATAAGTTAAAATATAGAGCATATCAACTCTTCTAGACTTATCTTTTTGCTTGTCCTCAAGCAAAATATAGGCAAATCTGAAAAAACATTATGAAAATAGTGGGGACTCACATAATTTTCAAATTACTACTCACATTCTTGCATAAGAGATGATGGAAGTGAGTCACTGATAACTTTTATGATGATTTGATATACTACACACTAGCTTAGTCATCATACCATACATTCAATAACTCCACTGATAGCGCCTAGCATACCCCTCTACTGACCTCATTTCTACATAAATATAGATGTGTAGGCTACACCTTGGGAGTATCGATCACATAACACAAGGATTCAACTCAAACAAGTTTCTGAACACACAGACAGTCTTCTCTGATCCCTTTCTCCCATCTTCCCTCTTCTCTAAATCTCTTATTAGTTTCAATTTCAATGAACTTCGATGCTGATACAGGCCATCTATTTCATCTCATTGACATTGTTGCATTTGTAACTCATACATTGTTGGGGTCAAAATCGGTCAAGACGAAATCAATGTCCGAAAGTCTCGGAAAAAACATGAAGAATGTTAGAGCAACCTCGAGAGACTAATTGTTAATCGAGAAACCTCGGGAAAATATTAAATTTCGAGATTAATCATCTCGAAATACATTTTCTACACAAGGAAAACCTACGGAAAACTAAAAACGCAAGAAAACGCATAAACCGAAGGAAACGAGCAGCCGACCCCGGTCGTGGCCGTGGCCACCGGGCGGCTAGCCCCGTGCTGGCCGTGGCCGGCGGCGGCTAGTGCTCGTGCTGGCCGTGGCCGCCGGGCTGCTAGCCCCGTGCTGGCCGTGGCCGGCGGCGGCTAGCGCCCGTGCTGGCCGTGGCCGCCGGGCGGCTAGCCCCGTGCTGGCCGTGGCCGCCGGCGGCTAGCGCCCGTGCTGGCCGTGGCCGCCGGGCGGCTAGCCCCGTGCTGGCCGTGGCCGCCAGCGGCTAGCGCCCGTGCTGGCCGTGGTCGCCGGGCGGCTAGCCCCGTGCTGGCTCGGGTCGTCGGACGGCTAGTCTTCGTGCATAAGTTCTAGGCCTCCGGGTCGCCAGAATTCCGTGTTTTGCGACTTTCCGAGTCCCCGCAAACAAAACTCCTTCTTCTGCTCCAGGATTTCGAAGAACCCATAAGACGTCAACGGACATAAAGACTTCGTATAAAACGGTGATGGTTATCTTAAAACACCATTCGCCTCGGCGATGGATCGAAGATCTTCCGAAAGACTCGACATCCAAGTAGGAGCATTCTTTCAAAGAAATCTTAGAAAATAGCGGAAGTCCGGAAGACGGCCCGAAAGGGACCAAACCCGATCAGACGACCCATTTACGATTTTCTAAAAGGATAGATACGACGGTTTACAATAATCTTCGCCTGTCAAGATAAATGTTAAACTTCCGAAAAGATAAATGTCAACTTTCCGAAAAGATAAATGTCAACTTTCCCGATAAACGCGAAAGCCGACGAAAATGGAAAAAGGCCAGCCCGCGGCAGACTCAGCCCATCAAGAATAGACCGTCATATGGGAGTATATAAGCAAAGCTAGGAGCAGAGGAAGGGGGAATCCGAAATCAGAAGAAAGAAACCACTCCAGAGCAACTTAGAACTTAGGAGCTTATTTCCTTTTTTAGCGAGCTGCGACTCAACTAGGTTAGATCTAGGTTTTGAGACTAGCGACGATCGACAGCTCTTGCGGCCGAGATCTCGACCTGTTGTCCAACGCTCTCCGCAGATTCGGAAATAAGATTCTTTCTTTTTTGCTCTCTTTATTTTACGCATTTATTCCCAAACTAGACTCGTATTAACTTTGTCGTGCGTGGCCCAGCAGATAGCCGGGATCCTCGGGGAAAACTAGGTCAACTTAGTTTTCCTACGTTTTAACTTAACTAAAATCGACAGTGCGAATTTCGGTTCCCACATTATTCATGAAATGGATTACATTTATAGTAGAATGAGTCAAAGAAAAACATAAATAATTGTGGAAAACTAGAAGCATAGAAAACACAAACAAAGACTAAGATTTTTTATGGAAAATCGAAATGTGGACTATGACTTTTGACCAGAGTTTGAATGCCTCTTTCCTAGGCACGAATTTGACTCCTTTTGTTGATATTTCTTGATGCAAATGGGCAGGAGACCATGAGGAAAGGCCTGGTCGAATTTGGAGTAAAACGGACCAAAATCGAAATCCGTTGCCTTGTGGAGAGTATCCTGGATGGTGCGTGGCCTTTCCAGAGAAATCCACTTTCGGAATTTCGATTTGTACCAGAGGTTCTTCCTCAGGGCGTCGATGGCGACTCTGTCGCTGAGGCCTGTTACCCTGGACATCACGAGTTTGAACCTCTTTATGTAGTCGCGGAGCGGTTCGTCTTCCTTTTGAATTAGACTCCAAAGGTCTACGTCGGAAGTTTCCCTGTCCATGAACATGGAGAATTGCTTCAGAAAAGCCGAAGCAAGCTGGCGGAAACTTCCGATGGAGTTTCTTTTCAAGTGTGAGAACCACTCGAGCGCAGCACCTCTGAGGTTCTCGACGAATACGAGACAGCAGCCGACGTCCTTTTCCCGCTCCGGAAGTTTAGACCTTGCCATTGCAATCTGGAAAGACTGCAGATGTGCCTTTGGATCTGTGGTTCCATCGTAGGTGGGAAGCTTTATTTTCCCAGGATCCGAGACTCGTGCGTCCGTGATTCGAGAGGTGAACGGATTTTTTCTCGACTTCTCGAGGAGCAGGTCGATCTCGGGGGCAGTGCTGGTCGCGTGGTGAATCTGCGATTTTACCGCTTTCACCTCGGCTGCAGTTTTGGCGATGTACTCGCGCAGATCGTGAATCTCGTTGGCGCCGTTCGCGCTCTTCTGTCTACGCTGGCGGCGATAGGCCCGAGTCTGGTCCTCAGCCAACCTTTCTTGCTCTGACCAGTAGAGGTCTCCTTCCTCTTCTGTCATGGGTTTTTCGAAGGCTGCCGCAAGTCGAGCTGACTGACTTCGGGTCCTTCTGTGGTGGAGGTC
The DNA here is from genome assembly GCF_000801105.2 of Raphanus sativus. NCBI lineage: Eukaryota > Viridiplantae > Streptophyta > Magnoliopsida > Brassicales > Brassicaceae > Raphanus > Raphanus sativus. Next base: position 22,703,469 of record NC_079516.1, read on the forward strand.
GGCCTCTTCGTCGGACGGATCCGATTGATCGCTGATATCCTGATTAATTCTTTCGACGTCGTCTCCTTCGTTGTCCCTTGCGGGAGGTGGGAGGTTGCCCGTCGCTTTCTTCTGCCCCGTCGGAGTGGTATCGTCATAGATGAGTTCCGGAGGTTTTCTCGTAGCATCTTTTTCTTGATCTCCGGAAGTTCCGAAGTCGAGCCTCCTGACACGTCTCACCTTGGTGGATCCGCGCGGGAGTTTGCTTTTCGCTGTTAAGGTATCGACCTGTTTAGCGAGTGAAGCCATTACTTTCTCTTGTTCTTCCGACCGTTTCTGGGCGGTGGCGAACAGTTCCTTCACCTGGTCCAGCATCGCGGTGTTTGCCTCGGCAGTGACCGTCGATACGTTTCCGGCAGGAGTCTTCTCAGCGTTGGCATCGACGGCTGATCCGTCGTGCGTTTGCTTGTCTTTTTCCGCGTCAGCAGACATGCTTAACTGGGCGTGCGTAGTTGCGAGAAAGATAAATCCGTGAATCCCCCTCCTTCTAGCGCCAAACTGTGGGAACTGAAATTCGCACTGTCGATTTTAGTTAAGTTAAAACGTAGGAAAACTAAGTTGACCTAGTTTTCCCCGAGGATCCCGGCTATCTGCTGGGCCACGCACGACAAAGTTAATACGAGTCTAGTTTGGGAATAATTGCGTAAAATAAAGAGAGCAAAAAAGAAAGAATCTTATTTCCGAATCTGCGGAGAGCGTTGGACAACAGGTCGAGATCTCGGCCGCAAGAGCTGTCGATCGTCGCTAGTCTCAAAACCTAGATCTAACCTAGTTGAGTCGCAGTTCGCTAAAAAAGGAAATAAGCGCCTAAGTTCTAAGTTGCTCTGGAGTGGTTTCTTTCTTCTGATTTCGGATTCCCCCTTCCTCTGCTCCTAGCTTTGCTTATATACTCCCATATGACGGTCTATTCTTGATGGGCTGAGTCTGCCGCGGGCTGGACTTTTTCCATTTTCGTCGGCTTTCGCGTTTATCGGGAAAGTTGACATTTATCTTTTCGGAAAGTTGACATTTATCTTTTCGGAAGTTTAACATTTATCTTGTCAGGCGAAGATAATTGTAAACCGTCGTATCTATCCTTTTAGAAAATCATAAATGGGTCGTCGGATCGGGTTTGGTCCCTTTCGGGCCGTCTTCCGGACTTCCGCTATTTTCTACGATTTCTTTGAAAGAATGCTCCTACTTGGATGTCGAGTCTTTCGGAAGATCTTCGATCCATCGCCGAGGTGAATGGTGTTTTAAGATAACCATCGCCGTTTTATACGAAGTCTTTATGTCCGTTGACATCTTATGGGTTCTTCGAAATCCTGGAGCAGAAGAAGGAGTTTTGTTTGCAGGGACTCGGAAAGTCGCAAAACACGGATTTCTGGCGAGCCGGAGGCCTAGAACTTATGCACGAAGACTAGCCGTCCGACGACCCGAGCCAGCACGGGGCTAGCCGCCCGGCGACCACGGCCAGCACGGGCCCTAGCCGCCGGCGGCCACGGCCAGCACGGGCCCTAGCCGCCGGCGGCCACGGCCAGCACGGGCGCTAGCCGCCGGCGGCCACGGCCAGCACGGGGCTAGCCGCCCGGCGGCCACGGCCAGCACGGGGCTAGCCGCCCGGCGGCCACGGCCAGCACGGGCGCTAGCCGCCGGCGGCCACGGCCAGCACGGGGCTAGCCGCCCGGCGGCCACGGCCAGCACGGGCGCTAGCCGCCGGCGGCCACGGCCAGCACATGGCTAGCCGCCCGGCGGCCACGACCACGACCGGAGTCGGCTGCTCGTTTCCTTCGGTTTGTGCGTGTTTTTGCTTTTTTAGTTTTCCGTAGGTTTTTCCTTGTGTGGAAAATATTTCTAGCAGTTGATTTTGAGATGATTAATCTCGAACTTAATATTTTCCCGAGGTTTCTCGATTAACAATTAGTCTCTCGAGGTTGCTCTAACATCTTTCATGTTTTTCCGAGATTTTCGGACATCGATTTCGTCTTGACCGATTTTGACCCCAACAAATAAAAATCAGATTAGTTTGGAGTTTATTTTTGTTCTTCTTTTCTCTGAGTGAGAGAGAGTTCTTTAGCTAGTTCATCGGTGTGAACCGGCTTGTTGATTTGGTGGTCAGCCAATCATCTTTGTGTGTTATTTGGTGGTTAGCCAACGCACTACATCCGTTCTTTGGTGGTTAGCCTTAGACCGAGGGTATATCAAGAGTCATTCCGCACCTTTTGACGATCCATTCATTCCATTCCAGTTCCAGAAGTGCCTTCGCCTTCTCGGTTCATATCCAACATCTGGCCAAAGCCATCCTCCCGATTTTGGGTCTATCATTTTGCTACCGTTTTTAAAGGTTGCAAAGTGTCCATCATAGTCAGATCCATGGCAATAAAATAAGACATTATTGATTTCAGTTTCGGCGATACATCGTCTGTATATTCCATCGGGAAAGTGCTTGTATAAGTAAGGTTCATCTCAATGATATCTTCGAACTTCTCTAAAGAACTTCTTCCTCGAATAACATTGGAGATCGGCTGGCTCCACATCAGCAGCGAGATAATTGACTATGTCAGCATACCAAGGTCGATTCTTTAGGCTTACGTCTATCGCGTGCACCCCCAGACTTAAACTGTTATCTCTGGGAGGGTCCGGGTTAGGTTTTAGAGGGTCGCAGGAAACATGGACTGTTAAATCAACGGTAATTATGTTTGAAGAAGTCTCAATTTGTTGCTCATATGCGATATCGATCGATCGAGTATCTTTCGCTTCGATTGATCTATTATTCACCGCATCGATCTCGATTGGATCATCAGAATCGATCGATGGGTTATCAGTCAGTCCAATGCAACCTATGAATAGGTCGTCAATGTGGTAGACATTTTTCGTAGGTAAGAAGTCATCGATTGGAATATCATCATCGACTCTTATCCTAGATAAGTGATATGCAACTCCATTATATATTCCTTTCTTATCTTTAGCAAGATCCATCGAATAAGTTTCGGCTTTGCGTCTTTCTTTTGCATGAGGTATTTAATCGCAGCATGGTCAGTGTGAACAATGAGTTTTGAGCCGACAAGATATTGGCAGAATTTTTCGAATGCAAAAACTACTCCTAGTAGTTCTTTCTCCGTTGTTCCATAATTCCTTTGCGCTTCATCGAGAGTTCGACTGGCGTAATAAACAGCATGTAACCTCTTGTCTTTTCTTTGGCCTAAAACTGCACCTACAGCAAAATCACTATCATCTCACATGATTTCAAATCGGAAGTTCTAATCAGGTGCTTGCACGATGGGTGCGCTAATCAAAGCTGCTTTAATTTCTTCGAAAGCCTTGAGACATTCGGGGTTGAAGTCAAACTTAACTTCTTTGCATATGAGGGCTGTTAATGGTCTAGCAATTTTGCTGAAATCCTGGATAAACCTCCTATAAAATCCAGCATGTCCGAGAAAACTTCTCACATCTTTCACGTTAGTGGTTGCTGGTAAATCGGTCATAACCTCTATTTTTGCACGATCTACTTCTATACCGGAAGCAGACACTTTATGTCCAAGGACGATTCCACTAGTAACTATAAAATGGCATTTTCCCAATTTAGAACAAGATTTTTTCTTCGCATCTTGCCAATACCTTGCATAGATGGTCGAGACAACTTTTAAAATTGGATCCGTAGACCGAAAAGTCGTCCATAAAGGCTTCCATGAAGTCTTCAATCATATCCGAGAAGATAGACATAATGCACCGCTGAAATGTAGCGGGCTACACCTTTGGAAAAATCCAGAGAAACCATCGAGGAAACAGTAATACTGATGATTTGCCAATCTTTCAAGCATTTGATCGATGAAGGGTAGAGGAAAATGATCCTTTCGAGTGGCTGCATTTAATTTTCTATAGTCCTTACACATCCGATGTCCAATGATGGTTCTTGTAGGGATGAGTTCGTCTTTATCATTCTTTACCACTGTGATTCCTCCTTTCTTAGGTACAACATGCACCGGGCTTACCCAATTGATGTCTGAAATCAGATAAATGACTCCGGCTTCCAGTAGTTTGATAATTTCTTTTTTTACTACACCTTTGAGATTTGGGTTAAGCCTCCTTTGATGTTCTATGGATGATTTTGATTCATCTTCTAAATAAATATGATGCATGCAGAGATCTGGAGAGATACCAGGAATATCCTAGAGAGAATACCCGACGGCTTTCCTATGCTTGCGCAACTTGCTTAGTGATAGCGCAAGTTCTCCATTACTCAGATTAGCATTTACTATAACTGTATAGGACTTATCATATAGGAATGTGTATTTCAGTCCGGCTGGTAGTTTCTTTAACTCGACTTTTGGTGCTTTTTCGGAGCTCCAGTTGTCTAGCGAGGAGGGTTGTGATCGATGGTACGTTGGAGGTATCGATCGATATTGATTTTAGACTCATCTGTATCCTCTTCATCAGTTTCCGTGATATCACCATTTGCATTCATCAACCGCGTACATTCCTCAGTTCGGTTATATATGCTAAGAATTTTCTCTTTAGAAGTCGAAAGAGTATTTTCAAAGGTGTTTTCAGAATGTAAATCTGCAAAGGGATTTTCAGCTAAAGCTGGGATGTCGTCTACATAAAATGCTTGATTATCAATCAAGGGGCGCTTGATTAATTTTTCCATGTCGAAATTCATTGGAATGTTTCCAATGTTTAGACGGATTCGTCCTTCCTTGACATCAATGATTGCTCCAGCTGTGGCTAGGAAGGGTCTTCCTAAAATAAGGGGATCCTTTGGCTCTTACTTGTATGTTAGGACAACAAAGTCAGTAGGTATATGATAGTTGTTTATCATTACTAGTACAACCTCTAGTATACCTTCTAGTACACGGACGGATCTATCAGCAAGAACTAAGGTTATTCGGGTAAGCTTAAATTTATTAAAATCTAAGGATGTGGCAACAGAGTAAGGCATCAACACTTGACCCTAGATCGCAAAGTGATCGATTGAATTGTCTGTCTTGTATGTTGTAAATTAAGACAAAACTGCCATGCTCGGGTCTTTTTATTGGTAATTCGCCTTGGATCATGGCACTCACTTTGTCTGATACAATCATGATACTGTGCTCCGCAGATGGAAATCTTTTAGACACCATGTCTTTAACATATTTATTTATGGAGGGGGGAAATTTCATGGCATCACTCAGTGGCAATTCGACTGTGATTTTGTCGAGTGCATTTTTCCAATTCTTGTTTGGTTTGCGAATTCGTGAGGAAAAAGTGTGGTAAGGTTCTGTACACTCTCTCAACTACCAGTACGGCGGGCACCATTTCCGGCAGAGGAGGTGTAGGCTGTCGATCGATGTCATTACTAGTACGTCAATCGATACTATCTTCTTCATGTCGATCGACACCTCCTTTGTCTTGTCAATCGACATGCGTTTATTCCTCATCCTCATCGCTAAGACGAATTGGTTTGGTAATCGAGGACTATTGGTTCAGATCTGCTTTCTCCAGTTTTGTCAAAGTAAATGAGATCATAATTAGTAATGCTTTCTTTTGCAATTGGAGTGAGGCGTTTTCCACTCCTAAGAAGAACAGCACTAACCTGATGCCTCGGGTTTGCATCAGTGCTCCCGAGAAGACGTTATATCTCCTTTTAATAGCGAGTGCATTATCTGCTACTCTGCTATCTAGAATCTTTATGAACTCGTCGAGGGTTTCGAGTTTTCTCATTAACTCACTCCAGATCATGTCAATCTTTCCTTTGAAATCAGCGGTCAGCCTTCGATTTCCCGTAAAAGCTTGATTTAGACTAAATTTGGCATTTTCTTTTCGTGATCTGAAGATCATATCACAGCTTTGAGTGAAACTACCTCCATGGTGATTGATGGGTTGATCGCCTAGATGTGTTGCATCCACGAAGTCTACTTGTTCCTGAAGTTCAGATAGTACTTCATCACTTATTTGGAAAATTCCTCTTTGTTTTTTTTCAGCTAAGAAGGATTGGAATGAGTTTAGGGCCTCTTTAAAATAGGCTAGCTGAGATTCGTCTGTGCATTCTACTATGTCTCTCCTCTCTATATCCATCCGCAGAAACCCGGATTTGGTCACAGCCGACTTGAAGCCCAAGACACCATCTATTTACCATAATGCCTTGACGAGTTTTAACCCAATTATTCTAGTATTTAAGTCTTGCCTATGTGTTTTGGGACATACACGGTTTTTACAATAGCTTTAGTTTCATAGTTTTTGGTGAAAGAGAGAGTTGTCAAATTGAGAGCATTCTTGCGCACCATTATTTATCTATCTATTTTATGAAGCTTTTTATGATTATGTTCATGTTTTGCTTGGCTATGTCTGAGTAAACATCATGTTTTGCTTGGCTATGTCTGAGTAACCCATCAATCACCAAGTCGGCTTCAAGTAAGCTCTACCAGTTGCTACATTCTCGATTAGTCTTTTTGCTTCTTTGGGGCTCTGATACTTGCTCAAATTCCCTTATAGCAATATTTCTCTCATCAAAATAGGTCAATTGTAGTACTTAGGGATCGAATCCACAAGGAGCTGAGGAATAAATAGATCTTATCTTAACTAAGCTAGGTTGGAGATTATTAATGTTGTAAATAAAAGTAAACAGGAAACTAGTTTGAGCAGGACAATTACTCAAGATGATTAAATTGAGTTTTAACAAGTATGATTTAAAGAGTTAGATCTAAGGTTGCTATTCAGGTTATCAGGATTATAGAGGTATGATTTCCTATATGAAATGCTTGCATGATATTAAAGAACCCAACTAAACAATAGCCCAACTGTCGTTGTGACCATCTAATCACTAGAACCGATGAAACAACTCCTTTGTGAACACAGGTTAGGGCATCGATCGGTGTGCTGTCGCCGATGTCGATCGATATGTGCCCCGCGTCTATCGATCATGACTTTATAGGAGTATCGATCGATGCGCTACTAGTAAGCTTTATGCGCGTTGGTTGAATACAGTTCACCAAGCAATCACCCAGTCAGCTGTCGCTTGTTCCAAGTAAATTACTGGGTCAGAGAAGATAGATCCAAGGATTTATATCTTTGTATTCATGTGTAGGTTAGCTACTCCTACACAAGCATTAAGCACGATCTTCTAAGATGAATATCGCATGCTCAGGTAATCATATTTTGGGCTACTCCCTCATACCTATTTGAACCCTAAATCTAACAAAGATGTTTACTCAGACATAGCCAAGCAAAACATGAACATAATCATAAAAAGCTTCATAAAATAGATAGATAAATAATGGTGCGCAAGAATGCTCTCAATTTGACAACTCTCTCTCTTTCACCAAAAACTATGAAACTAAAGCTATTGTAAAAACCGTGTATGTCCCAAAACACATAGGCAAGACTTAAATACTAGAATAATTGGGTTAAAACTCGTCAGGGGCATTATGGTAAATAGATGGTGTCTTGGGCTTCAAGTCGGCTGTGACCAAATCCGGGTTTCTGCGGCTAAGTGTCGATCGATAGCACTGAGTGTGCATCGATCGACGCGCATGTCTCCTTGTCGACTTCGGGTGATCGATACGGTCCTTCTCGGGTACAAACTCTAAAATGCTCCAGAATGCTCAAAAATCATCATCTCTCTTCCATTAGCTCATGTACCTATAAATATGCAATATAGATCCAAGAATAGATAGAATATATCCTAAAATACTAATATACCATGACTAAAAGTGGGTCAAATTCATGGTATATCAACTCCTCTAGACTTAACATTTTGCTTGTCCTCAAGCAAAAACAACTGGTAGTCATGGAAAATATTTGAAAACAGCGGGGACTCAATATGTCTATCATTCTTAATCATATCTTTCCAGTAGTGCAATCCAAATCATAGACATCATAACCACAAAAGTGCACTATACAATATCCTAGTCTAGCAATCAAGTTCTCCTAGTCAGCAACTTAACCAATCATGTCTAAAATTTCCTCTACTAACCTCAATTTTTGCAGAAAATAAATGTGTTGGCTTTACCTTGGGAGTATCGATCACAGGATGCAAAGATGCTCAAACAAGTATTTGGACCTGTTGGTAAACAGTAGTTCCTATTCTTTCTCTCTCAGTCAATTATTGACCAAGATTGGACAGGCTTCCATGAATCAAGCTTTAATGGTTTTAGCCACCAAATCCTGTTCACTTCTTTTTGACCTATATCCTATGATTTATATGAAGCAAGCCTTAATGGTTGTAGCCACCAAGTCATGTTCAAATTCTTTACCTATATAATTCTTGTGAATCAAGCTTTAATGGTTGTTGCCACCAAGTCCTGTTCGAATTTTTTTTCTAAAATCTAAATTTCTTTTTCTTTTCTTTTTCCTTTTTTTTGAAACTATCCTAAGATTTAGAAATAGGGAGAGAAAGATGTAAATATACAAGGCTTTATCTTCCAGACTTGTTTGAAAAATCCGATCCCATGTATACCTTCAAACATTCTCAGTAAGTGCAAACATAGTAGACATGTTGATCCTTTTTAGTATCTCTAGCATTTCTGTAATCAGTAAATCTAAAACTGGTCTAGAAAATGATAAGCTAAATATCAATAAGATCATTGTCCCCTTCTTGACTCAATAAATCTTTTTTGAAAACACTTTTATAAGACTCAAAATAATAGATAATAATTAGTAATCCCCCCAGACTTAAATTACACTGTCTCCAGTGTAAAACAGTCGGAGTTTATAAAAACCATAATTATAAGTAAGAAATTAACAAGTTAGAACGTTATACCTGACCGATACCATATCGATCGATGTAGATGAAAGAGTGTCGATCGTGGCGGATGTAGTGATGTCGGTCGATGTCGACTTGGTCCTGTCGGTCGATAGAGAAGGTAAACGTCTACTTAGATATACATTTTTTTTATAGACCTGCAAAAAATAATGACGAAAATAAGTAGTAAATATAGATAATAATTGTAAAAATACCTAATAGTGGGTTGCCTCCCACTCAGCGTTTTGTTATAGTCATTTAACTTGACTTTGGAGGTTGAATGACTTAGTTGTGGTAGGAGCAGTTGCAGTGAGTTGCAGTAAGGCTTCTTGTGGAATCATCTGATCTAGTCCATATATGGTGCATATCTGCTAAATCATCTGTTAGCAGTTGAAGTCTCCTCTCAATGTTTTCAATTCGGAAGTGATGGTTTCCAAGCTTGGAAGAAAAGTATCTTGACATCTCTGCCCGTTCTTCTTGCATTGAATATAGCGCAGCCATAGTAGGTTCATGTCGGACTGATGGTGCTGCAGTATCGATCGATGCAACTGGTGCATAGTCGATTGGTATCGGGTTGTCAGTATCGAGCGATACATGAGTTGGCATGTCGGTCGATTTCCATTTTGAAGGTTGAGTTGCAAATTATCGCTGAATATCCTTGATATCCTTTGCTAATCTTTCCATTCGTGGGTACAAAGTGTCCAAGTTGTCATTGAATGACTCATAGACGGCATCAAACTTCTTTGTGTTTCTTCTTCCGCATATTCTAAGGCTGTATATAACTCAGAGATCATCTTGTCAACTTCCTCTTGAGTGTATGTAGCTTTTCTTCTTTGAGTTGCTGGATCTTCTAATGTATCTGACTAGCTTCTCTTCTGTCCCATGTGGGTGTCATCTGCTCTAACTCCATACTTCGGATTTTAATGAAATTCTGAATTCCATCCGTCATGGTTGGTGTAGCAATCGATCGATGCAACCTCTCTGGTGTCGATCAATTATGTCTCTTCATCGGCTGGTGCTTGCGGGTAGGCAGCTGATATAGGTGTAGGAGTATAGATTGGTGGAGATGTCATCCTTTGAGAATTCAGTTGCGTCTGAATTGTCTCCATCTGCTGTTGCAAGGCATCCATTCTTTTTGATAGTGCGTCGATGTTATCGCTCATCGGGTAGTAGGAATGACCAAGTGTTTCTTCAAAAGAGAATAAATTGTCTTCCAATCTCATAAAACGTCTGTCGATCGATTTACTAAAGTTACTATCGATCGATCTTGAGTTATCTGGATCGGTCGATGGAATCTGCCGGTTGTCGGTCGATGTTGAGGCCATAGAACTCCTTGCTGGAATTTCTCTTTTATGTTGCTTTAAGATGATGATGACATTGTCTGAAAGCTGCTTTAGGGTCTTGGTCAGCCAAGTAATCTTGTCACACCATCAAGTTTGCACTTGAAATCATTCATTGAATCGTACTGAATGGTGTAGATCTCATTCAGCTTCTTATCCATCTCTTCTCTGCTGTAGGCAACTAAATCTGAAGGTATATTTGTATTGAATCTCTCCCGATGCTCTTGTAAGCATATGAAAGATGGCTCACATAGGGAAGCTCTTTGCAGGATGTCTATGGTATGAAGATACTGGAATAAATTTTCCCTTAAGGTTTCGTGGACGTCCATACATGTCCCTGTGTACGCCATACTTATCCTTTTCTTCCTTTAACTCGGGAGGAACTTCATCGATCGATGTAGAGGTGTCTCCGTCGATCGATTCTGATGTTTCCAGTTGATAGATGTATTTGAATTCCGGTTCTCTCCCACAGGCTATTGCATAATCTGCATCAGCTAATTGCTTCTGATAGACTGGATCCTCGACTTTCTTAGTGAATAGGTTGTTTGGTCCAATTGCCATGGCAAGAATGTTTGTTATATGATCCTCTCTGGATACTTGTAGAATGCATCCATCCATAGATCTTGCATTGCCTTCTGGGTCCCTGAGAATATCAAACTAATCTGGTGTTAGATAGTCACGATCTAACTTGGCATTAGTATTAAAATCGGATGGTAAAGTTTGAGTATCGATCGATGCTGATGAATGCTCGTCGATCGATTTCGTGTTGTGTAGCTGATGGGGAAGTCTGCAGCTGAATGCTTCTCCATTAGCTTGAGGTTTGGAATGTGGCTGATGCATCTTGACTGCTCATAGGGTTTGAGAAATAACTTCAACCCCGTGGCTTCCTTTATAGTGCTCTACATCTTCAACTTTTCCAAATTTGGAATTTCCATTTTTGAAATTTCCAATTTTCTTCATGTCGGCTAGACCGGTATCGATTGATTCAATTGTAAATGTATCGATCGATTTCTCCTCGTGTTGTCCTCGACTTGGACTGATGTCGATCGATGATGATGGTGATGCGTCACTCGAGCGGGTAGCATGGTTCCATGTGATGGAGATCCATATCTAGTGAGAACTCCTTGTAGATCTGTAGCTGATGCTTCCTTATGGTTCTCTTCATGTTCTTCCTTGTATTGGGAAGGTGTAGTAGCTTCTAGGGCAAAGATAGGATAGAAGTGTGCTGGCAATCCGATTTGCTCAGTAGAAACTTTCGTATCGATCAATACACAATGAATTGTGTCGATCGATTTCCAATTATCTGGTCTCAGGATCGGTTTGTGACTGGTGCCTTCCTGATAGGTGTCTGCATGTTGTGGTTGGATGAAAGGGTGGGAAACATATCGGGTGGGTACTTTATCTCTGCGAAGGAAAGAGTACTCAATTTCTATTTCTTTCCAGTAATCCTTATCATACTCATCATCCCTTGTATCCACTGGAGGGTGATACACGTCTTGGTTGTAAGTGTATGGGATGTTCCTATTGTAGTCTTCATCATACTCTTCTTCTATTTCCCTTATGTATTCCTCATCAAGATCCTCTTCATGTGTCTCCACTGCGCATGTAGGCACGTAGTAGTCTGGTTCCCAACTCCCAACTGAATAATCACCGGAAAAGTGATCAACTTCGTACATAGTTGTACTATCAATTGATGTGGAGTGAAAATTGTCGCCTGAATCGATCGATGTAACGACGGACCGGTCGATCGATGGCTGGGTAGCAGTGTCGATCGATGACTCTTTGTGGCTGTCGATCGATTTCGAGTACTCTGTCTCGTACTCGACTTCACAGTATCAATATGCTACGAGTTTAGCTTCATTTGGAGGCTGGTTACAGGACGTCTGTGGCTTGACAATCTTGACTGGATCATAGTAAATCTTCAGGGTTATCAGTGTCAAGCACATCTTGTTTGTTTGCCAATCACAAACAGCTTCAACAGTGGCTAAGAATCCTCTTCCAAGTAATAGAGAAGAATTTCAATTTAACTTTATGTCTAGGACATGGAAGTTAACTGGAACTAGGGTATTGCCAATCTGTACCTCAAGGTCTTTGGTGATTACCAATGAACTCTTCCTTGAACAATCTACAAAGCAAAAGAACTCCTTTGTAGGTTATATCTTCAGACCTAGATGATCTGCTATAACCTTTGGTATGATGCTGGCTGATGCTCATGTATCACATAGTGCACGGGTGAATTTGATGCCCTTGATACAACATGGGATGATGAATTCCCCAGGATCACTCTTCTTCTTCAAGGTAATATTATTCTTCAGCTCATCTCTGACTTGGTTGAACATCTTCTCAATGTCAGCTTCTGTAACTCTTGTCTCTCTGAAGAACATCCACAATATGTGTGTGAAGTAAGCTTCTTCAAAGGTTCTGTCTATTAGGATCTTCAAAACTCTCTTTTTGAAATTCTCTAACTCTTTTAAGGTGCTTGTGAACCTTCTCTTTCCTTTTTCTTAAGGTCGCCTTTGCACTTTCCTTTTCTATCTCCATATGCTTTGATGTATCCTCAACCTCTTCTGATAGGTTATCTGAAGGTTTGGGTCGGGGCTTGAGTGCATCGATCATAGTCATCTCGATCTTACGTAGTTGCACTCGTGGTTTAAAAGTTCCGCATCGATCGACGACAGTAGTTTCATGTCGATCGATGGAATTAGCAGTAAGGGTATTGATTTCTTCCTCTTTGGATCGAATGGCGATAGGGTGGAGTGGGTTAGGGTGTTTCTCTGCAAACTCTTCATGTGTCATAACTCGGACTTGTTTGCTCGTAGCCGTAGATCTCGTAGGATATGTTGATCGATTCGGTATCTCGAACATCGAACGATAGTCTTCTTCCCATGTTATCGTGATCATCATCTATCGATCGATGGGTGTCGACATTCATTGAATCGCCGGCTTCAACAACCTTTTTATGGGGGTTCCCATGTTTATCCACTTCCCAGAAATCATCCACCACAATAGCATTGATGTGGTGCCTGATGAGATCTTCCTCTCTTGCTTTGATGAAAGCTTCTTGCCTTTTGATAGCTTCAGAAGTCTGAACCACCCGTGTTTCCAATTTCTTCACATGAGTGCTCAAAGTGTCAAACTTTGAGGTCAAGTTATTGTACACAGCATCTATCTTCCCATTGAAATCCACTGTGAGCTTTTGTGGACCATCTAGAACTGAGTCAAGCATGGCTCCAATCTTGTTTTCCTGAGTATGTGGTGGTGAATTCTGGTAGAAAGAATTGGTGAGGTTCATGTTGCTGTTGTAGTTGCTCTTGCTGAAGGGCTTTTGGTACTGTGAATTCTGGTTGAAATTACTCCTCTGACTGTTGCCATAGAAGTTCATGTTCTGATTCTGATTCCCATATCTCTGGAATCCTCCTATGTAGTCCACATCCTCTTCCTCATCAGTCTCTACAGCTTCTACATCCTCAGCAAAACTAACTTGCTTCTTCAGTATCTTGTTAACACTGTCAAGTTTGGTTTGCATCTCGTCCAACTGCTCCTTTCCTAGGGCATTGGCCACTTTTCTCCTCTCATAATCCGTGTTCTTGGTACTGTTGCTAATTGCCAAGTTCTCAATAATTCTCATAGCCTCTTCTGGATTCCTGGGGTTGAAGTTTCCTTCACTAGTTGTATCTAGAGCTATCTGGTATATCAGATATAATCCTCTGAAGAAAGTGCTAAGTAGCTGCACTTGGTTGAATCCATGGTGAGGACAGTCTCTCTGATAGGTCTTGAAACGAACCCAACATCATCTGAAAGGTTCTGCATGCTTCTGCATAAAGGTAGCAATTTTAGTCCTCAAGTCTTCTGTGCGTACCTCATCAAAGAAACTGATCCAGAAAGCATTCTTAATGTCATTCCAGGATGTAAGAGATCCTGGTGGTAGTTTCTTAAGCCATTGCAAAGCTTCTTCAGTAAGAGAGTGCTTGAAAAGCTTGCAAAGCAGATAATCAGCTGGTACTCCATTGGCTTTAACAACTGATATGAGATCCTCGTACCTCTCTAGATGGTCCATAGGATGCTCATAAGGTGCTCCACTATAGGGTATCTGTCTTACAAGTGTGTAGTAGATATGCTTCACCTCAAAATCAGTCCTCTGAATCTCTGGAGGACGGATTGCAAATCTGTTGGCGTAGTATTGATCTGGACGGTTGTAGTAAGCCAGTGATATTTTTCTGGTGGCTTCTTCTGCAGCTTGAGCAGCAGCTGCAGCAGCTTCAGCTTCTAGATCAGGGATTGCAGCCCCCTGATCATTAATATTTTGACCTGTTGCATTACACAGGTGACCATTTTGATCACGCATGTTTCCATGTTCGTCTTCTCGGAGTATCAAAGTTGCGACCATGTTCTCAGTATCGATCGATATGCGAGTTGTGGTATCGGTCGATATCGGATGAAAGATGTGAGTCGACGGACACTAAAGAGTATCGGTCGAGGTGGATGGAATAGTATCGATCGATGTCAGAGTGAGATCGATCGATGTCGGTGAACTGGTATCGGTCGGCGGTGTCTGAAACTCGGTAGACGATGAAAATCGGTCGATGCACAGGCAGGTGTATCGATCGATGCGGAACGGATCTGCTTGCGGATTGAACATTCCAAAGAAGTGAGGTTAGCAGATAATTATTCCTTGTTTTCCTAGCTTCTCGTTATACTGGGCATGCAGCTGAAAAGAAAAGAAAGAAAAATTTATCAGTGACAATTAATTAGTAACAAAACCTAGACTTAAAATAAAATCTAATGACGATCAAAGCTCCCCGGCAACGGCGCCAAATTTGATACTTGCTCAAATTACCCTATAGCAATATTACTCTCATCAAAAGAGGTTAATTGTAGTACTTAGGGATCGAATCCACAAGAAGCTGAGGAATAAATAGATCTTATCTTAACTAAGCTAGGTTGGAGATTATTAATGTTGTAAATAAAAGTAAACAGGAAACTGGTTTGAGCAGAACAATTACTCAAGATGATAGGATTGGGTTTTAACAAGTATGATTTAAAGAGTTAGATCTAGGGTTGCTATTCAGGTTATCGGGATTATAGAGGTATGATTTTCTATATGAGATGCTTGCATGGTATTAAAGAACCCAACTAAACAATAGCCCAACTGTCGTTGTGTCCATCTAATCACTAGAACCGATGAAACACCTCCTTTGTGAACACAGGTTAGAGCATCGATCGGTGTTTTGTCGCCGATGTCGATCGATATGTGCCATGCGTCTATCGATCGATGCGCTACTAGTAAGTTTTATGCGCGTTGGTTGAATACAGTTCAGCAAGCAATCACCCAGTCAGATGTCGCTTGTTCTAAGTAATTGCTGCCTCAGAGAAGATAGATCCAAGGATTCATTTCTTCGTATTCATGTGTAGGTTAGCTACTCCTACACAAGCATTAAGCACGATCTTCTAAGATGAATATCGCATGCTCAGGTAATCATATTTTGGGCTAATCCCTCATACCTATTTGAACCTTAAATCTAACAAAGATGTTTACTCAGACATAGCCAAGCAAAACATGAACATAATCATAAAAAGCTTCATAAAATAGATAGATAAATAATGGTGTTCAAGAATGCTCTCAAATTGACAACTCTTTCTCTCACCAAAAACTATGAAACAAAAACTATTGTAAAAACTGTGTATGTGCCAAAACACATAGGCAAGACTTAAATACTAGAATAATTAGGTTAAAACTCGTCAGAGCATTATGGTAAATAGATGGTGTCTTGGGCTTCAAGTCGGCTATGACCAAATCCGGGTTTCTGCGGCTAAGTGTCGATCGATAGCACTGAGTGTGCATGGATCGAGGCGCGTCTCTCCTTGTCGACCTCGGGTGGTCGATACGGTCCTTCTCGTGTATAAACTCTAAAATGCTCCAAAATGCTCCAAAATCATCATCTCTCTTCCATTAGCTTTTGTACCTATAAATATGCAATATAGACCCAAGAATAGATAGAATATATCCTAAAATACTAATATACCATGACTAAAATTGGGTCAAATTCTTGTTATATCAGGCTCCTTGTGCTAAAGCTCTCTTCACTTGCTGTGTCGAGAATAGCTTGGAAGTGTAAGCTAACACCTCCATAGAAGGCGTTAATCAGTTGGGGTTCCGAGTATCCATGATGGGTACATTCATTTTGGTGATTTTTAAACCTTCCCCAAGCCTTTTTAAAGGATTCTCGAACATCTTGGCGAAATGTGGAGATTTTCATCCTCACATTCCAGTAGCAAGCATCATCGTAAAAGTAGTTTATGAATGCGCTTCTAATCTCTTTCCAACAAGTTAGTGATCCTGTTGGTGATTGGTCTAGCCATTTCTTGGCTTCACCAGCTAAAGAAAAAGAGAAAAGTATGCAGTGATTATTCTCATCATTCAGCATGTCTTCTAGTTTTTCGATGTGGTCCAATGGGTTCTCTGAGAGAGTCCCATGGAAAAGGTTATGTCGTACCAGAACAAGGTGCTCAATGTTAAGCTTGGACCTTATTGTTTCAATTTCTGGTAACTTTATAGCGGACCTATTGCAATAGTCCTGCTAGGGTTTGAAAATTCTTGCAAAGACAATTCTTTTTTATTTTCAGATGTTGTATGAATCTTAATAGGGATTGCAGTTCCCTGTTCTTTTATAATTTGGCTAATTGCGTTGCATGATGGAACCATTGGTTTTCCTAGGGTTTCTTTCTCATTATCAGTACTGGTAAGTTTAGAGAACTTACCTGCTTCTGGCTGGTCGGTATCGATCGATGTGAATGGTTGTGTGTCGATTGTTTCTTGTCGATCCATATTGGTCGATTTTGTCAGATCCAGGTCGATCGATTCCAGCTTCGTAGTATCGGTTGTTTCGTCCGTCAGTGTATCATTCGATGTGGACATCTCCGTGTCGATCGATTGGTGGGTGAAACGTGTGTGTCTTTCTTCTAGGTACCAGTGTCAACAGGGAGTGAAAGAGAACTTTAGCAAACAAAAAGTAAAATCTAGACTATATTCTAAACATAATCTAATGGAAATAAGAAAGAGTCCCCGGCAACGGCGCCAAATTAAGTACGTGCTCAAATTACCGTAGAGCAACCTTACTCTCATCAAAAGAGGTCAAGTTGTAGTATTTAGGGATAGAATCCACAGAGACTCTTGGATTACACAATAGATCTTATAGTCTTTGAAATAAAGCTAGATTGAAAAGTTTTAAAGCAGTAACTTAATTGAATTCGAGTGTAAACGGGAAAATCGATCGATATTCGGAAGCGTATATCGATCGACGAACAGGACAATTGTTTGATTTCAGATTATGAGGTTTGTTATCAATTCGGTAAATAGCTAGATCAAGGTAAACCTTTAGGTATGACAAGTATGCTGTTTTTAGGGATTAAAAGGGTTTTAAATATGGTTGTTCTCTAACTCAACTCTTAGGAACAATCTTTGTAATTGTCTATTAGCTGGATCTCAAGACAGTCAGATGTCGCTCGCTACATCTTGAGAAAGCATCGATCGATCTAACATTATGACGATCGATCGATAGGTCTTTCAGATAATCGATCGATGACTCTAACGTCGTATCAATCGATTAGCCTTCCAGTAAGCATTACTGAGCAGGTTGATAGGTTCTCAGATTAACTAGGGCAAATTTCGTTTTAGCTAATTAATAAGATCAGTCTAGTTTATTTTCGGGTAATTTACCCTGCTGTCGCTTGCGCAAATTAAACCTAATATCTAAGTCATGGGTGATCAATCTCGAAGATGATTCCAAATAACCAATTAAACACCAAAGAACATTAAATCCAAACCTGAAGGAGGTAGTGAAAAAGGAAATCATTAAACTACTCAATGCAGGAGTCATCTACCCGATTTCCGATAGTAACTTGGTGAGTCATGTGCATGTTGTTCCTAAGAAGGGAGTTGTCAAAGTAGTAAAGAATGATAAAGATGAACTAATACCTATGAGAACTGTTACCGGAAATCGGATGTGCATTGACTATAGAAAATTGAACGCTGCCATTATGAAAGATCATTTGCCATTACCATTTATTGATCAATTGTTGGAAAGACTGGCAAATCACCAATATTATTGTTTCCCTGACAGACACTCTGGATTTTTTCAAATTTCCATACATCCAGATGATTAGGAAAAGAGAACCTTCACTTGCCCTTATGGTACATTAGCTTATCGCCGAATTCCATTTGGTCTTTGCAACGCTCCTGCTACTTTCCAATGATGCATGATGTCAATATTTACAGATATGATCGAAGATTTCATGGATTTTTTTATGGACGATTTTTCGGTCTACGGATCTAATCTATGCAAAGTATTGGCTCGTTGTGAAGAAAATAACCTTGTAGTGAATTGGGAAAAATGTCATTTCATGGTTAACGATGGAATTGTCCTCGGAAATAAAGTGTCCGCAGCCGGAATAGAAGTAAATAGGGCAAGGATCGAGGTAATGACTGGGTTACCAACACCTACGACTGTCAAAGACTTGAGAAGTTTCCTCGGACACGTTGGATTTTTAGGAGATTTATAAAAGATTTTAGGAAAATCGCTAGACCACTTACAGCTCTACTATGCAAGGAAGATAAATTTGATTTCACACCTAAATGCCTAAAAGAATTCACAGAAATAAAAACATCACTGATATCCGCTCCAATAGTACAAGCTCCACACTGGAGTCTTCTTTTCAAGATAATGTTGCAAGTGATTTTGCTGTAAGCCCAGTCCTCGGCCAAAAGAAAGACAAGAATATAAACATGGTCTATTATGCCAGCCGAACCCTGGACTGTAAGACCCGAACCCGGCCGGCTAGGCCGCGGTCGATGCCTCACGTCGCTCAGTCCATACCCTGACCGAACCACTCAATTTTCAATCTTTATATATACTTTCGCCTAAAGGCGAAGTCTATCTTGGACCTTAGCTTAAGACTACCTTAGTCATTTCCTAGCTTAGATCCTTTCAACTTATGCACAGCGGAATATTATCTATCAACCATTGGTCTACAACCAATCTAATACTTGTCAGGTCGAATCACCTTAGCCATGATCAGTAGACACAACTACTACCAGCTCCAAGGTTGATCCTGAACCTAATCCAAGTCATACAATAACTGAGGTTCCATTCCCCTAACCATTCTATCTAGATCTATGCAATATTGCTAGATCATACCTTTGCCACATCCACGGAGCTTGATAGCTCTTTGTCTCAGCTGCCTTAGTTGTCTAACTAGCTCATTCAGCTAGCTGAACTGAACCACTTCACTTGAGGTTCCCAACTCTCTTCCAGCTGATTGAGCTGCGAGGTAGCTTTGCCTAGCTCCCCATCCACTCGTCCAACTCCCCATTATACCTGTATAAACTCTCCCCTTAGGTACTTAGTCATTCAACCAACCATCCCCACAGACAAAGTACCTTTGGGAAGTCTTCAGCTGCAAAACCAACCACAAGCAAACATGCTCCAAAAACTAATTAAAATTCATGATAATTCATGATAATTCATAACTAAGAGATTGGTCAAGTCAGATTTCTCAGAACCGGCCTCGATCATACTGATCTCGCCCATGAACAGCCCATATGGCCATAACTGACCACCTCTAAATCAATGAGATAAAACTAATCTTTCACCATGATAATTCATGATAAATACCCATTAAGAGATATTTGAAGTCGGATCCTAACAATTCCCTCAGGAACTATCAGATCTCCACTTACCTGCCCAACCAAGGCCATGGAGAGATTTCTCTGAACCGGCCACTCCATGGTTCAGTACCTCCACGTCTGATCAACATATAATAGGATTAATAATGCCCACCAGTTCCTGAGTCAATCAACCAACCACCCCACATGACTCAGAACTGATGAGTCTTCACACATACCTAACCGGCCATGGAACTATGTCCCACTGAACCTGATTAGTGTTGCTCTTACCACTGGTGCATCCTTTGATCAATCAGATCAGACACCTTGATCCATCATCCATGGATCAGGTCGTCCATCCTTGCCCATGATCAGATCACACACAGCCTTCCTTGTATAAACACACCAGCACAATACTTGTGGTCCATACCAACAAGTACCAGCCTTACTCCTCTCCTTTGCTTGCTGTTGGATCCAAACGAATTGGACCTTACACTCCACATGGTTCCTCTGTCTCTAGGACTCCCATGTGTCTCATCAGTGGGTCGGACTCATGGTTCACACCATGATCAAACCCAACACCAAACCATGATCCATCATTGATCACTATCCAATGAACAGCATCTAACCATCATCCCACATGGATGAGTTAGATCAGTTATGATCCGCCCCTTTGTCCAGGGTCTTGGATTCCTAAGACACATCACAATATACATTCCTCAAGGGGCGTGCCATGCCTGGCCTTGATCCCACCCCAAGAGACACAACACATACATAAACATAAACATAAACATAAGTAATCAACACATGTTACCTCATACTTGATCTTGCTAGACCTTGTGCTTCCCTGATCAGGTCCGGCCTTGTGCCTCTTGCACTTGTCTTAATCAGGTCTTATCACATACCTCCAGTATTGATAAGATCCATACATGGGTCGCACCCATCATCCCTTCCATGGAACTCCCATGAAAACAGTTTCTGCACTGCATCCACCTTCAAGGCTGTACATGCCTTTGGGAGTGGAGTCCGGCCTTCTCCATTCTCTTCTGGCCATTTGCGTGTGTTACCATGATGTAGAGGAAGCCTAGGGTGTGTTCATCCATGATCAAACACCACCCAAGGGTCGTGCATCACTTCCCACTTCAGTTCCCATGAAACTGCCTTTCTACACACCACTGCCTTAAGGCTGTCTCCACTTTGAGAGTGAATTCCGGTCATCTCCATCTTCTCTCCTGGCTATTTGAATGTGTAGTAAGGATGTAGAGGAAGCCTATGGCGTGGCAAACATAATCAAAACACACCAGAGGGTCGTTCACAACTCCCCTCTTGATTGCCATCAAAACTGCCTCTTTGCTGCCTTCATCCCACTCTTGGTCTTGGATGTGCCATCCGACTTTCTCTCTGTTTTCTCTGGTTTTTCTTTGTGTTTCAGGAAGAAGAATGAAGCCCTGACGTGCCTGCAAAGGCACGGACTTGCCCTTGTATTTATAGAAAAGGAATGGTCACCTTTCCAAAGGTTGCACCCTTTCGGTATCATTTCTGGCCATTGATTTAATCAATGGTCCAGATCACACCTGTTCGCCTATGGCAGTTACCAGACGTCCTTGACATGCCTAACTGCTCCTAGACATGTCACACACAAGCCTTAGCTGGTTGCCCAAGCCCCTGGTTCAACCACAAGTGCCCACCGGCTCACCGGCACACCCGGGTGGTCCACATGGTCCGACCACTGTCCGGACCTGGCCCAACTGCCCAAGACTTGAACACTCAGTCTAGCTGAGTTGAGCTGATCCCCAGCTGACCCAGCTGAGTGAGCTAGTTCATCCAGCTCAGGGAGCTGACACACTCTTCAGTGAGCTACACTGAGCTGCACTACACTTCATCTAGCTGGTCGAGCTTGCTCACTGCATCGCCCAGCTGCCATACACTTTGTACAGCTCCTTTATACTTGTCTCCTTCTTGGTTTAGCTATATCTTAGCTTCCTGATGCCCTTAACCTTACTTCCAGGCCATGATACCCTTGTGTTTAGGTCACATGACCTGACTGGTGCGTCTCCTTGCACCATGGTCGATCCTAATGATCATATCCAGGATCAGGGACATGACAAGTCTCCCCCACTTAGAATGGATTCGTCCTCGAATCCTGTGGTGCTTACATCCCATATCATGACAAAGGTTCCAACTGAACTCTTTGCTTCCTGCACATCCGCTAAGGTTCATGACCCCAGTCACAACTTACTGGATCATTCCTTAACTGACCACAGCTTATCCCAGCTTGGCCCTATTGCGATCTTAGTCCCTACTAGACTAAACCGCCTCATACTTGACTTCTGTCCATCACCAGACATAGTCATACTTTGATCCTAGTCCATGACTAGATCATTTTCAGTCCTTAAGAACATACTGCATACTCGAGTCTTAGTAGATTTACCCAATCTCCAAGCTACTCAATGTATCAGTCAAGTCTTAAAGAACTCGATCACATTCCGGTCCTGTCCACTCCGGGACTCCACCGTCTCAATCCAACCATAGGTCAATCTCCGACTTGGTTGTGCTGCGACCCTCGTCCCTCACTGGACTTAGTCGACTTCAGCTCGGCCATCTCGGCAGGAGCCATGCAGTATGGGTTCTTTGACATTGGGGCCGTCCCTGGTTCCAGTTCTATTATGAACGGGTCAGCCCTATCAGGGGGAATGCCCTGTAGCGCCCGAAACACATCCTCGAACTCACTGACCAGCGGTATCCCGTCCGGGCCACCAACCCCTACGACCTCCTTAGTGCTGGTTGTGGCCAACTAGGCTCAACAACCCCGCTCAAGCATCCTTTCTGCACGGACTGCTGATAACACTAAGCATCCAGAGGCCGGATTAATACCTTGGTACTTGATCGGGGGTCCACACCCACTCTCAAACTGCATCCTCTCATGATGACAGTCCAAGGTGGCCCGATTCTTGCCAAGCCAGTCCATGCCTATGATCACCTCGTGATTCTTAAGGCGGACTACAATCAGATCCGCAGGCATTACCCTGTCTGTGATCAACAATCAGATCCGCAGGCATTACCCTGTCTGTGATCAATACCAGGATGTCTCTAACCAGACAATCCCATGTTCCCATCTGGAACAAACCCTTTCCGATCAATCCTGGACTCACAAACCTATGTGTAGCTCCAGTATCAGAAAGTACATGTGTTTCCACACCACTGATCATTAAGTACCTAGATGAGTAAGACATCGGTTTGATCACACATTTGGAAAACGTCCCATACCATTCTCCAAAGTGTCACACTTCTGTGAATGTCCCATACCATTCACAAGAGTGTTTATAATATACCTCAATCCCCATCATACTAAGCCACTTAACATCATATACCCAATCCATTCAAATTGATCTAAGGAATCCTACCTTGGCCTATACTGAGTCCCAGCTGATCCATCTGATCCCAAGCCACTCGTATACTAGCCATGTAGCATCTCCCTTAAACCAACTTGAACCTCGCAAATGCTCACTTGTTTTGAACGGCCACCAAGGATAACACTTACCCCCAAAGAGTGCTGCACGTTTCTTTCAACCTAAGCCACTCTCAGGTTCATGTTACTTCCCTGGTCCAGGTCATCCATAAAAGATCTTGCATTGCATCGATCCGTCCAATCCGTCTATTATTTCCAGATAACTAGATCAACCAACCTTCTGTTTCAGGATCTTGCCCTTGGAGAATGCATCTTGGCCAAGCCGGTTCACCTTGGAACTTTCCCGTTCACAAGCATGATACCCTATCTTGCCTCAGCTCCCTCTTGGCTCACCTAGTAAGGTTCCATGGTCGTCTCAGTTTCCAGAAATAATTTTGGTTTGGAACATACTACCTTTGAGCAGTGAGTTGAGCTGAAGTTACAACCCAATCAGAACCTCCACTCATCTGCCTCAAAAGGATCCACACTACCTGAGAAATACTTAGTTCTCATCTGAGCTATGTGCTCCAGCACCCTCAGGTAGTCCACTAACCAAGCTGCCCTAGCTGGTGGATCAATCTAGACCACCTCAGCTACTGGCCCAGCTTGATCATTAGCTGCCAAAACAGCTGCCCAATCAACCGGTTAGTCCTCTCATTGTTTGCAACAATTTTTTGGATCAGCCCGGTTCACATCACAAGAGGATTCAACTTCCCCTTCCAGCTGCAGCTCAGCTCTCCCCCACTAGAACCTCAGTAGGGTTGAGCTGACTTACAGTCAATCCAGCTTCATTGTTAACTTCCTCCAGCTGAGTCAACAATAAAACTGGTGGATTAATCACATCAGCATCTACTTGTCCGGATGCATGGGTGAACAACCACAACCCAACGATCCTAGAATCAAGCATGCTCTGATACCAACTTGTAAGACCCGAACCCGGCCGGCTAGGCCGCGGTCGATGCCTCACGTCGCTCAGTCCATACCCTGACCGAACCACTCAATTTTTCAATCTTTATATATACTTTCGCCTAAAGGCGAAGTCTATCTTGGACCTTAGCTTAAGACTACCTTAGTCATTCCCTAGCTTAGATCCTTTCAACTTATGCACAGCGGAATATTATCTATCAACCATTGGTCTAAAACCAATCTAACACTTGTCAGGTCGAATCACCTTAGCCATGATCAGTAGACACAACTACTACCAGCTCCAAGGTTGATCCTGAACCTAATCCAAGTCATACAATAACTGAGGTTCCATTCCCCTAACCATTCTATCTAGATCTATGCAATATTGCTAGATCATACCTTTGCCACATCCACGGAGCTTGATAGCTCTTTGTCTCAGCTGCCTTAGCTGTCTAGCTAGCTCATTCAGCTAGCTGAACTGAACCACTTCACTTGAGGTTCCCAACTCTCTTCCAGCTGATCGAGCTGCGAGGTAGCTTTGCCTAGCTCCCCATCCACTCGTCCAACTCCCCATTATACCTGTATAAACTCTCCCCTTAGGTACTTAGTCATTCAACCAACCATCCCCACAGACCAAGTACCTTTGGGAAGTCTTCAGCTGCAAAATCAACCTCAAGCAAACATGCTCCAAAAACTAATTAAAATTCATGATAATCATGATAATTCATAACTAAGAGAATGGTCAAGTCAGATTTCTCAGAACTGGCCTCGATCATACTGATCTCGCCCATGAACAGCCCATATGGCCATAACTGACCACCTCTAAATCAATGAGATAAAACTAATCTTTCACCATGATAATTCATGATAAATACCCATTAAGAGATATTTGAAGTCGGATCCTAACAATTCCCTCAGGAACTATCAGATCTCCACTTACCTGCCCAACCAAGGCCATGGAGAGATTTCTCTGAACCGGCCACTCCATGGTTCAGTACCTCCACGTCTGATCAACATATAATAGGATTAATAATGCCCACCAGTTCCTGAGTCAATCAACCAACCACCCCACATGACTCAGAACTGATGAGTCTTCACACATACCTAACCGGCCATGGAACTATGTCCCACTGAACCTGATTAGTGTTGCTCTTACCACTGGTGCATCCTTTGATCAATCAGATCAGACACCTTGATCCATCATCCATGGATCAGGTCGTCCATCCTTGCCCATGATCAGATCACACACAGCCTTCCTTGTATAAACACACCAGCACAATACTTGTGGTCCATACCAACAAGTACCAGCCTTACTCCTCTCCTTTGCTTGCTGTTGGATCCAAACGAATTGGACCTTACACTCCACATGGTTCCTCTGTCTCTAGGACTCCCATGTGTCTCATCAGTGGGTCGGACTCATGGTTCACACCATGATCAAACCCAACACCAAACCATGATCCATCATTGATCACTATCCAATGAACAGCATCTAACCATCATCCCACATGGATGAGTTAGATCAGTTATGATCCGCCCCTTTGTCCAGGGTCTTGGATTCCTAAGACACATCACAATATACATTCCTCAAGGGGCGTGCCATGCCTGGCCTTGATCCCACCCCAAGAGACACAACACAGACATAAACATAAACATAAACATAAGTAATCAACACATGTTACCTCATACTTGATCTTGCTAGACCTTGTGCTTCCCTGATCAGGTCCGGCCTTGGGCCTCTTGCACTTGTCTTAATCAGGTCTTATCACATACCTCCAGTATTGATAAGATCCATACATGGGTCGCACCCATCATCCCTTCCATGGAACTCCCATGAAAACAGTTTCTGCACTGCATCCACCTTCAAGGCTGTTCATGCCTTTGGGAGTGGAGTCCGGCCTTCTCCATTCTCTTCTGGCCATTGCGTGTGTCCCTAAGACACAGGAAGCCTAGGGTGTGTTCATCCATGATCAAACACCACCCAAGGGTCGTGCATCGCTTCCACTTCAGTACCCATGAAACTGCCTTTCTACACACCACTGCCCTTAAGGCTGCTCTTGGACTTTGAGAGTGAATCCGGTCATCTCCCTTCTTCCCTGGCTATTTGGATGTGTAGTAAGGATGTAGAGGAAGCCTATGGCGTGGCAAACCAGTAGCAAAACACACCAGAGGGTCGTTCTCAACTCCCCTCTTGATTGCCATCAAAACTGCCTCTTTGCTGCCTTCAAGCCTCCTTGGTCTTGGATTGTGTAATCCGACCATCTCTCTGTTTTTCTATGTTTTTCTTTGTGTTTCAGGAAGAAGAATGAAGCCCTGACGTGCCTGCAAAGGCACGGACTTGCCCTTGCATTTATAGAAAAGGAATGGTCACCTTTCCAAAGGTTGCACCCTTTCGGTATCATTTCTGGCCATTGATTTAATCAATGGTCCAGATCACACCTGTTCGCCTATGGCAGTTACCTGACGTCCTTGACATGCCTAACTGCTCCTAGACATGTCACACACAAGCCTTAGCTGGTTGCCCAAGCCCCTGGTCCAACCACAAGTGCCCACCGGCTCACCGGCACACCCGGGTGGTCCACATGGTCCGACCACTGTCCGGACCTGGCCCAACTGCCCAAGACTTGAACACTCAGTCTAGCTGAGTTGAGCTGATCCCCAGCTGACCCAGCTGAGTGAGCTAGTTCATCCAGCTCAGGGAGCTGACACACTCTTCAGTGAGCTACACTGAGCTGCACTACACTTCATTTAGCTGGCCGAGCTTGCTCACTGCATCGCCTAGCTGCCATACACTTTGTACAGCTCCTTTATACTTGTCTCCTTCTTGGTTTAGCTATATCTTAGCTTCCTGATGCCCTTAACCTTACTTCCAGGCCATGATACCCTTGTGTTTAGGTCACATGAGCTGACTGGTGCGTCTCCTTGCACCATAGTCGCTCCTAAGGATCATATCCAGGATCAGGGACATGACATGGACGATGCACAAAGGAATTACTGGCTGTCGTGTTCGCATTCGAAAAAATACGGCCATGCTTAGTTGGTTAAGAAGTCATTGTCCACATAGATCACGCTGCGTTGAACTATCTCCTGCAAAAGAAAGATGCAAAACCAAGACTTTCGCGTAGGGTAATACTACTTCAAGAATTTGACATAGAAATAAAAGACAAGAGAGAAGTAGAAAATGGGGTTGTCGATCATCTTTCCAGAATAAGAATTGATGATGACATCCCAATTGATGATTAACTACCCACGGAAAACGTTCACCAGGTAGATTCGACATTTATTGGTCAAATCTGTCTCGCCTCTGATGAATCATCGATCGTTACAAACAGTCTTTTGTTGATCGATACTACAGAAATTAACAGACCCAAATTTTCCTCAAACAAACTCACTATCAATTTAGACATCAAAGTCGCGTGTAATCCCCTTAATTATGATAGACCTTGCACTGGATAGAAATACCTATGATAGACCTTGGTATGCTGATATAGTAAAATATCTTGCTGCCGACGTAGAACGATAATCATTTAAGGGATATACAAAGAAAAAAATTCTGAGAGAGATTCGGAGATATTATTGGGATGAACCATATCCCTACAAGCATAGTTCTGATGGGATATATAGACGATGTGTTGCGGAAATCGAAGTTCAAGATATATTATTCCACTGCCATGGTTCTGATTACAATGGCTACTTCGCAACATTCGAAACAGTATCTAAAATCCTACAAGCAGGTTTTTGGTGGCAAACCATGTTTCGCGATGCTCATGCATATATAGCACAGTGCGATAGATGCCAACGAAAAGAAAAAATCAGCAAAAGACACAATATAGAACAAAATTTCATCCTAGAAGTGGAAATTTTTGATTGTTGGGGCATCGACTTTATGGGTCATTTTCCTTCTTCGTATGGAGACAAGTACATTCTGGTTTAGATTAGCTACGTATCTATATGGGTTGAATCTGTGGCTTCTCTGACAAATGAAGCAGCTGCGGTTATCAAATTATTTAAGAGCACTATTTTCCGAGATTTGTGATACGTACTCAAATAACCCTAGAGCAACTTTACTCTCATCAAAAGTAGTTAAGTTGTAGTACTTAGGGATCAAATCCACAAGGATCTGGGGCACACACTATATCTTATTATGACTAAGCTAGGTTGAAGATTTCAAAGACAAT
The DNA here is from genome assembly GCF_000801105.2 of Raphanus sativus. NCBI lineage: Eukaryota > Viridiplantae > Streptophyta > Magnoliopsida > Brassicales > Brassicaceae > Raphanus > Raphanus sativus. The sequence continues at coordinate 22,731,736 of NC_079516.1, forward strand.
AAATTGCAAGTAAACTTAAAGCGGTGAACAAGACAATTGCTCAATTGATTGATTTGGGGTTTAACAGTTATGATGAAGGCGTTAGACTTACGGTTTCTATTCAGGTTATCAAGATTATAATGATATGAATGCTTATATGAGATTCTTGCATGATATTAAAGAACCCAACAGTAACAAAAACCGATACCACTCTCGTTTTCTGGGTTATCTATTACTAGATCCAATGATTCACTATGCGCGCAGATCATAATCAGGAAAGCATCAATCGATGTCTATGAGGACGTATCGACCGACATTGCTTTACGTCGAATCAATCGATGTCTCTATAGGAGAATCGATCGACGCGCCTCTAATAAGCTTTATGTGCGGGTTGATAACAGTTCACTAGGGTTGCTAAATCAGATTTCGCTTGTTTCTAGCAAGTCTTAGCTCAGAGAAGATAGATCAGAGGACAAATCCACTATTCAAGTATAGGTTAGCTAATCCTAGACAACCATTAAGAACAATATTCAAAGATGAATATCACAACTCAAGTATTCATTTTAGGGCTAATCCCTCAAAACCTATTTGAACCCTAAACCTAACAAGGTGTTTACTCAGACATAACTAACCAAAACATCATAATAATTAAATAAAACTGCATAGAATAGATAGATGAATAGAAAGTAAGGGAGTACAAGAAAGCTCTCAAAGATCTCTCTTTCTCTCTAAAGTCGTAACTGTTTTCTATGAAAAGTATGAAAATCCTAAAAAGCTCTCTCTCTGTCTCAAACACTTAGGCAAGATATAAATATTGTAAATATTAGGTTAAAACTCGTCAGGGGTGTTTCGGTAATTATATGGAGTCTTGGGCTTCAAGTCGGCTGTGACCAAACTGGGCTTCTACGCGCTCCCCATCGATCGATGTCACGAGGGGTGCGTCGATCGATATGTATATCTCCGTGTCGACCTCAAATGTTGGTCGATATGGTCATCTCGGGTGAAATCTCTAAAGTGCTCCAAAATCACCATCTTCTCTCCAATCCCTTCTGAACCTGTAAATATGCTATCTATACTCCAAAACATAATAAATTTATTATAAAACTCCTATATACCATGGCCAAAATCGGATCAAATCCAGGGTATATCAATTTTGAGTTCCTCGAGTAGTTATAAGCGATGGAGGCACCCATTTCATTAATAAAGCATTTGACAGACTGCTTAAAAATCATGGAGTACACCAGAGGATAGACATGCCATACCATCCACAAACTAGTGGACAAGTGGAAGTTTTAAATCGCGAGATCAAAGAAATTTTAGAAAAGACTATCGTAACGACAAGAAAAAACTGGTCTAAAAAATTAGACAATACACTTTGGGCTTACAGGACAGCATACAAAACACCACTGGGAACCACATCATTCCACTTACTCCATTGAAAATTTTGTCATTTACCATTCGAGTTAGAACACAAAGCAGCTTTGCCAGTGAAACTGACCAGTTTCGACATTAAGCCAGCTGCTGAGAGGAGACTTATCTAGCTGAACGAATTAGAAAAAATTAGACATCTTGCTTATGAAAATTCAAAACTGTATAAGGAAAAATAAAAGCCTATCATGATAAGAAAATCATTTCTAAGCATTTAACCAAATGACCTAGCGCTGCTCTATAACTCCCGACTCACACTATTTCCTCGGAAACTTCGTTTTTGCTGGTCTGGTCCTTTCACAAAAAATAAAGTAAAACCTTATGGGGATATTACTCTGATCAGCAACGAAGAAAATGAATTCACGGTAAATGGTCATCGAGTAAAGCACTACTGGACTAAAGCGCATCTCCCGACAATCAAAATCTACGACTGAACCTCCTCATATTAAATTCAATTTTGAAAGTCAAGCTAAAGACTTAAAATAAGCGCTGTTAGGAGGCAATCCAATTTTATATTACAATTAGTTTTAATAATATATATATATAATATTTTATTAGCATCAATCGATGATACGCCGGTTACATTAATCGATGGTGAAGTGTCGAGGGAGCTGACCTAAATCACTCGATACTTAACTTCATTTCACCAAAACCCGAAAACCTTTCGAACGAACCGCCCCAAGATTGCTATCTCCATTCGCAACAAAATTTGGTGTTTCATGAGTTTAATCCACTTGATTTTCACTTCTGTATCCGTTTAGTTCACTAAATCAACAATCTCACAAGGTATGACTTTTTAATTTTATAATTTTGAGATATTCTAGGGTTGATAATTGGGATGAACTAGAACTTGGATTTAAGCATGAGAAACCGTGATTTATGTTGATGGATTGATAGAATAGGCATTATGTACGGAATTATGCATCTATTTCACTTTGAAATCACGATTTGTGTTGATTGGGTTTCTACAGGTTTCACGAACGATTATCGATCGATGACACAAGTGTCATATCCATCGATTATTCCATCCTACTGACGATCGATGTCGAGCATCGTTTATCGATCGACATCGATCACTGTTTCAACATCCTCGCTAACATCTCATCATCTTTTGTGGTTCTTTGACTGCAGATAGATGAGCGAAGAGCAGAGAAACGTCTTGATCGTGCGAGCAGTTCTAAGAGACCACAATTACCACCACCACCATCATCACCACCACAAGCATGGGATCGCGATCCTTGGCCAAAAGACGACGAGGAGCCCATTGAGACCTTTGGGAACTTTGTGGCCCCTAAGGCTGCTGTCAAGCACAAGAACTGCACCCACTGTGAGATCACGGACAACTGGGACGACTATGACAGCCTGTTCCACAGCGCCTGGCAGGATGTGAGCATCGAGCCCACACGCTTTATTGATTGGGACACTGTCAGGAAGTTGGGGTTCGACGTGGACTTGCGAGAGATGATCACAGAGCTGGGCCTCGGTCACATGGACAGCAGCTCCTACGACCTCTACCCTGAGCTGGTTAGACAGTTCATGGCCACAGTTCAAGTCTACTATACCAACGAGAGGGTGAAGAGCACAAACGAGGACACCTTGATTTTCTTCATCCGAGGCATCAGATACATGCTCCCTCTCCTCACGCTCTGCAAAATATACGGGTTCGAGAACTATGAGTACACATGCTGCATCGTTCCCGCTTTCTCTGGGCAGTCAGACTTTTGGGAACTATTGGCTGCATGACACTTCGACTCTAGGGCAGCCACTCAGACCGATATCTGCCACCCTACCCTACTCTACTTCATGAGGATTCTTGCCAACACACTGTTGTGCAAGATGGAACCCAACAAGGTAAGGGTACAGGAGCTCACATTACTCTATTTTGGAGTGAGGAGTCTGGTCGATTTGGGAGACCTACAGGAGCCACAGGAGGGCCAGTTCCCAACCTTGGGGTTATCTTTGGTGAGCATCTAGTGAAGCTGAAGATGAAGCCATTTGAGGGAAAGGGGAGGAAGAAGGAGACAGTAGGGAGTTTACTCACTCCGATCTTCACTCAGCTTTGCATCCCTTTGGAGGATGTCAAGGCCATCAGAGGCCGAGTTTACATGATGTGGTGCATCTGACAAGTACCAGCTGGCTCAAGGAGGGTTGTATTGGATTTTCAGGGATGACACATGGACACACTTGTTACAGTTGCCCCACAGGAAGACTACAAATTTTGAGGACGATCTCTCCCGCCTCGCGTTCCACCCTGATCCGCTCCTCCTCCGCAATCATGCCAACATGCCTCGATGAGCAGCAGTGCCCCGAGCAGCCCGTGATCACCAAGAGGGTCCTATCCCTGAATTCTCCGCTACCCCGGACATACCAATGCACAATCATGGTGACTTTCAGCGCGTCTTATTTTATGCGCTTCATGCCATATGGGTTAGAGTGTCGAGATGCCGCTGCTGGCGCTGCACGAGCAGGAGGAGTGTGAGAGCGCGACCACTATCAGCAGCAGGTCCATCACACCAACATCATGATGACTCAGTGGACGCCACCGACAAGGACACTGATGAGGATTAGTCCTCATTTTTCTATCCCCTATCTACTTGTGTTTTTATTTAATTTCAGATTTTAGGATGTATTTTGCACTTTTTATTATTTTATGCTATGATTTGAGAATATTTACTTATCTTGATGTGTGTAGTTGGATGGTCTAACAGATATAACTATGCTGACAGGACTGATCTGATGAGTTAGGCCATATGACACGTTACCTTAAAAGAAAAAAAATTATGTATCGGCGTCATCGATCTACACCGAGGTGATGCTCGAGATGGAAAGGTCCGAAACTCCTCTCATTTTCTGGTATCTAATTAGTACTTATGATTTATTCCCTTACCAATCTTAGATCAAATAACACTGGGACAATGTTATTTAAATTCGGGAGATAGTTACTAATACTGTGTTTTATTATGAGCTTTATAAAAAAAAATATTTACACAAAGTTTTATTGAGTCAAGAAGGGCATTATGATCAAATACAAATTAATTGCTATTTTAACCATTTTCTAGCACCATCTAGATTTACTGATTACATGATGTATTAGATGGAAACACTGCAGTGATCACGTAATGCTAACATCCACATATGCTGAGAATGTCTGAAGAAATCAAAGCTGACTTCCAACTTTAATTAACCTAATGTACTTGTTTTGGTGCTTGGTATACAATAGATCGGAGTCCTCTTGCGAGTCTGGAAGATATTAGAGTCTGTATGTTTATGATTCCCCTTTTCACCTCTCTTTAGCATCCATTAGAATAAAAATTGAAATGATTTGTTGGAAGAAGAGGGATATTGTCTCCTGTGACCCCACTATTCTAATTCAGAAAGGAATGATCACACATTGTTGAAAGCGAGGGGTATGAGTGTCTCCTGTGACCGCATTATTGTATCTTTTTGTTGACGGAAAAAGAAATCTACGTTCGAAAATCTATAAAAAGTGAAAAAATTTTATTATTCATAATGTATTTTCAAGAATTCAATGTTTGAAGGTGTGTATTAGTTAATCCTAATGGTCTTGAACTATTTTGGAAAGATAATAGTTTATAATTATGAAACTATCAATTTTTTTGTTTAAGTATGTAGTTAACTAATAACCTTAGACATTTTTGTAAGTCTACATTTTTAATTTTATCAACTTGAAAATTTTGTTCGCTAATTTTGTAAAATGTATTCTTTTTACAGGTAATGATTCAGTTACCTGTTGTATACAGAGAATTGGTGGTAAAAGGCTCTTTGTGGGAGTTTGTGGTCGATAATGGGGAAAAGGAAAATAATCCTTGTGTATGATGATAGTGCTAGTATTTTTGCTGATGAAAATACTGACGAAGGGTTTGATGAAGATTGGAATGTTGCTGATGGTGTTCAAGTAACTGCTGATGTTGCTTTTGATACTGGCGATGCTGTAAACTACAGTGATTATGGGAACTTATGTTGAATTTATGTCTTTAGTCAGTGTTGAACTTATGAGTTGCATTGTTGTTTTGGGTGTTGTCTTAAATCTTCAAATAAGACTAACAATGAAAATCCTTGATACAAAGGATGTACGATAGTTGAGCAGCAGACTTCTGTAGAAGTCTTCTATAAAAAGACAAATAATTAAGTCTAATGACAAGCAACATACATAAATTTGTTACAATCACAAGTCTCGTACAAAAGCCTATTACATCAGTTTAATAAGTGTAGACTTAGTTAGAAGTATGTTTCTGTATTTTTATTGTTTGAAGTATACGCTTGAGAAATATATATTGTAAAGTTTTGTAATTAGTTTTGCTCTTTAAACTTCTTGGAAAGTTTGTATATTTTTTTTTTCTTTTCACATGTGTGTTAGTTATTGTTTTAGCTCATCATACAAAAATTAATAATATCATACAATGAAAAAAAACTAAAAATGAATACAATATTTATAGATTAAGCATCAAAATAATTATTTACTAATGAATATTTTGTAATGATAAGTTATTACAAATAGCAATTTATTAAAAAAAATCTAGAGTGTTTGATTATTCATATTCCTGATATCTCAAATGAACTCTTGGAATAGAATACCCGAAAAATAAGATAAAATTATGAAAAAATTATAAATAAAAATTCAAATCATATTTTAGTAGATTCTTATGAAGTCTACTGAAAGTTTATGGCTTTGTATACTTTATTTAAAGTCTACTAACCTTAATTTTAACTAAACTTCATGCTATTACACTTCTATTTCACTGGAAGTCTACACTACCAAAACATTTTCAGATTTAAAAATGTACATTTACAAAATTTGAAAATAGTTTGTTCTACAAAACATTTTAAAATAGTATTTTTAACCTAAAATAGCAGAAAAGCAAAAAAATAAATGTTGTATCTATAAATTTAATTTTATATAAACAAAAAATACATATTTAAAATGAATAGATATAAATCTTACATTTTTGGGAAAATAATTTGAAATTTTTAGAAGAGAAAACCTGAAAATAAGATAAAAGTATGAGAAAAATATGAGACAAAAATTAAAATCATATTTGAGTAGACTTCTAATGAAGCCTTCTTAAAAGTTAAGGTTATCTAGTAGACTTCATTTACAGTCTACTGAATCAAAAAAAAATTAGATCTAAATATATATATACATTAAAAACATGTAAATAGCTTCAAATCTGAAAACTATAGAAAATATAATTTGTAAGAAAAATAAGTAGTAAAGTATAGACATAGAGTTTGAATACATAGTTTTATTTAAATATAAACAAAAACACATTATAGATGTAAACCTTACTTTTTTGGGAGGATAGGATAAAAATCATAGAAGAAAATACCTGCAAATAAAAATAAAAATAAAATTATAGATTTTGCACGTGTAATACATGTTCCTTCTGAAAAAAATAAGACAAATAATTAAAGTCATATTTTGTAGATTTATATGAAAGTCTCCTTAAAATTATAAGCTAGTCGACTTCAAAGTCTGCTTAAAATTTTAAGCTAGTAGACTTCATTTCAAGTTTACTAGCTTTAGGAGACTTAATGAGAAGTCTACTATATCAGAAAATTGTCAGATATGAAAAAAAATATGTACATTTGAAAATGTGAAATAATATTTTTAAATTTGAGAAAAAATTAGAAAATATAATTTATAAGATAAAATAGTAGAAAAGTAAATACATAGAGTATGAATATGTAACTTTGTTTAAATATAAATACAAAATACTCATTTAATATTTATAAATGTAAATTTTACATTTTGGGGAGGAAGAAATAAAAACCATGTAAGAAAATACATGCAAAATAAAGATATAATTATGAGAAAAACATAATACAAAAAAACCCTTATTTTTGTAGACTTCTAATGAAGTCTGCAATATGAGATAATTTTCTGATCTGAAAAAAAATATGTACATTTGAAAATGTGAGAAATAGTTTAGATCTGAAAAAACTTTAGAAACAGAATTCATATAATAAAATACTAGCAAAGTAAATGCACAAATTTGAATCTATAACTTTATTTGAATATAAACATAAAAATACACATTTAACATCTATAGATCTAAAAATTACATTTTTAGAAGGGAAGATGATAACCATGAATGAACTTACAAACACAAGATAATATTGTGAGAAAGACAGGATAGAAATTAACAAACTAAATAAAAGTTCATCTTCACATTCAAAGAATTTAGAGAGAAATAAGAGAGTTTTAAAGAGAAGGGAGAGAGTATTAGAGAGAAGTGAGATCGTTTTTAGAAACTTGTATAGCCATTTTAGAGAGAGATTGTATAAATTTCATTTATATATGGAGTTAAAAATTGTAACTAGGTTAAAATTTACGATAGTGTAGACTTCTTTTGAAGTCTACTAAATTGAAATTTTGGAGTATACTTTATTGTAAGTCTACTAAGTAGATTCTTTGTCAGTATGCACCGATAAGGTTGGGTTTAAATTGGATTATGTTAGAATTTAGTTGGTTAAATCCAGTTAGGTTAATTTTGATGAGAGTAGACTTCTTTGTTAGTCTACACATAATTTATTTTCCTATTTTCTTTATTTTTTAGTAATTTATATATGAATTACTAATTTTTTTTTTCTTTTTATAGTTATAATATATAGTTTCACACTTTTATTCATACAGAACTTAATTCAAGTAGACTGAATTGTAAGTTTAAGAAACCCTAAACCCCAAAAATCAAACCCTAGATGTTAGCTTGATAGTCATAATAGTCTCAATTATTGTATCAAATATCCAAAATTTGCAAAATATAAACTACTAAACACTAATATGCAAATTTAATTCAATAAAACAAAAAATGATCTAGATCTAACCCTAAGAATCTAACATTTAAAGATATCACATGTTAGCACTTTTTGTTGTTAAACCATAAACATGGTCAAATACATCGTTACCAAATCAACATATATTATTTTAAATAGTTCAATTATATATATTTTTAATTTATAAACTTCATATTAACTTTGATAGTGATGATTAATTAATACCATCACAAAAACTATTTTATACATTTTTAAAATTAATTAATTCGATCAAACCACGATGTAGACTACAAAAATAAGTTTATATAGTAGACTACGTAATAGGTCTACATATATGTAAATCTTCTTTATTACATTTACACTTACGAAGGACATAACCGTAATATAATATACTGTTTTTTTGTTTGATCATAAAGACTAAACAATAGTTTCAATACCGCTTTAAGTTGGTTTTTCATTTGATTGACTATTTTTAGAATTGCGATCAATATTTGTGTTTGGTTTTAGCAAATCCCCTTTTTAACTTGCGTAAGACGACGTCTACCTTTGGCGTTGCTCCAACAACAAGTAAGAGCATAAAAGTAAAAATTGAAAGTGAATGAGAAGTCGAAGGAAGCAACCTCTATTCATTCTTATATTTAATCTCTCTCATGTTTAATTGATCTGCACACACATTTTTTCATTTGCTTACAGGACCTCTCTTAACAATGGAGGAAACAACAACGTTTCGGGGGCTAAGACACCTTTTCATGACCATCTTCTTGCACGGATTCTCCGTGTTCATTGTAGTCCCGGTCATTACAGACGTCAGCATGGCGGCTCTATGTCCCGGAAAAGACGAGTGTTCCCTCGCAATTTACCTCTCAGGCTTTCAACAGGCTGTACGTATTAAATTATAATATATTTTCCATTACGTTCTTACTTTTAAAATTTCACTACGTCATATTTATCTATTCGTATAACCTTTTATTTTTGTTTTCTATAGTCACTTACTAAACACTAATAAGAGTATAAATGAATGAGCATTTCGATTAACTGCTTAATTTCGGTTCATTTGTTTACCTTTTCATTCTAACGGGTTTAAAGACTTAAAATTGTATGGAAATTGTGTAAAGTTTAGTTTAGTTTGGATTTATTATGTCTATCAGTCAATCAGTTTTTATGTAAAAAATGCTATTCAATTGATCGGTATTGGTTTGCTTACCGTTTTTGGTTGCACGTCCAAAACATACATTCTAATTTTACCTCACAATATGTACAAAGACATCAGTTATTATAAATCAATGAAGACAAAAATATATATTCACTTAGCTTAACATTTTACCAAAAAAATAATATATATATATATATATTCACTTTCTTTCATTGCAACAAAGCTATAATGTCTACCTCACTTCTAAGAAAATAGTAGTATATCATAAATATTAAATTTTAAAAAATTCAGAATAAAACATATTTGGGAAAGGATTTCTCATAGTTAAAAGACTCATTAGACAATCTAGTAACAGTTGATATTCTGTTACTGATTAACCATAGTAATTAATTATCTTGTTTAAGCATATTGAAAATAATAATATTATGTTCTTCAGAAATTTTGTGAGGTTTTACCAAATGGATTTCTCTAATGATTTTTTTATTTAAAATCTTCTTACAAGCATGTAATTTACAATGTACACAAACTATAAAACACCAATCTCATTACGGGTTAGATGTCATTTTAAAAAATGTAAAAAAAAAAATATATATATATATATATATATAATATGTATATTCGGGTAAGGCTGCAAATAGGAATAAATTCATAAAAAAGATTGAAGCTTAAATTCATAAACTTAATTTATCCAAAATGAATGAAAACGATCACATACTGAGAAAAATAAGTTAAACTGAAGGTATTCATACAGAAAATACCAAGTTTTTTAAAATATATTTTCATCTGAAATTTTAATATTAAATTTCTAAAAGACACAAAACGAAACGAACTAACAAGTTAATAATTTCAGATACAAAGTGACTGAAACTACAAACATAATAGTCCTATTAAAACATTTTTTAGTCCTATTAAAACATACATTTTCTAAATTACAACTAAGAAAATAAAATAATTTGGTTGATTTTTTTGGTAACAAAGATATTATATTATTCAGATTTAAAGTAGTTTAGGTAATTAAAGTGGAATAGAATAACTATTGTAACAAAAGTTTTTATGAAAAAAAATTCACAGATTCAACTAAAGAATCTAAACTCTATTTGTCTCGTTAGAATATGAGATATATTGAAGTCTACCATCTAATTTTAGATGTCATTTGTAAAAAAAAAAATATATATATACCTAGTTATATAGTTTAAAACGAAATGGAATCCTATCTTCCACAAATTGTCTTTAATATCTGCGGTTATTAGATAACGGGTGTGGGGTCCTTGATGATGATGCCGTTGGTAGGAAGCTTGTCAGATAAGCATGGAAGAAAAAGTTTACTCACACTTCCAATGGCACTCAACATTCTGCCTCTTGGTACGTTTCCTCATGGTCCCACTTAGGAGCTTTCATAAGCTTTTTTAAATCACGTCTGGTATGCCTTGCTTCAAAGCAAAAGCAAAAGCAAAAGCAACAGCACCATTTATGTTTCACATACTTTCACGAGACAACCTGGTAAAAATCAGAAAAACAACAAAAATTAAAGACAAGTGAGTGATAATTAGAACACTCCACTAGCATGAAATATCCTCTCTATTTAATATTAATAGTTTTAACTTTATTTAACATCTAATAATATTTTATTTAGAAAGAAATAATAAATCACCCATCTATTTGATATATGTTTTAGTTCTCGTATAGATTACCAAATAAACTAAACTATAACCCCCTCCCCCCCCCCCCCCCCCAATCATAAATTTTAATATACATTTGTACAAAGTAACAAAATTCTACATTCATCCAAAATAGCTAAAGAACCCTGTCCTTCCCCATCACTTTTTAACTTCTCAGTTTATTATGTTGTAAAATATTGGTATATGACATCAATCATTATCAACCACATTGTTATTTGTTTTTTTTAGAAAATATCAACGAATAGTCTGATATAATTTGGTTGAAACACAGCTATACTAGCGTATAGAAGAGAGACGTCTGTCTTCTACATCTACTATGTTCTCAAGACTTTCACGTCCATATTTTGTGAAGGAAGTGTGCTCTGTCTCGCCCTTGCTTATGTGGTATGTCCTTTCCGCTCTTTCCTTTTTTTCTTTTTTTTCTTTTTGTCATCAATTCACAAATTAATGAGTAACAAAAGATAGAGGCAATCACGAATAGCTCTTACATAAGTGTGTTTAGTGTAGAGCCAATGTCACAAAGCCCTAATCTCATTGATTCTCCAATTACCCGAAAAAGCCTTCTTTGAGATTAAATCTATCAAAGTTGTAATCAAAAAGGATTTTTAATTTTAAAGCTCTGATACTATTTCCCAACATGAAAAGTTTTACAAGCATGTTTAAGTTATAAATAACAGTGGAGAACCTACGTTCACCAGAGAAGAGACAACTGCCCCACAATAATCTATTAATAAACGTTTTTTGCTTAATAAACATCGTATATTCCGTAGCAAAATTTGTTTCGACTAAGAGTTTGCCCCCCCCCCCTAGACCAGGGTTCAAATCCCCACCTGCCCTTTTACACCTTTTATTTATTTTATGTCCCCACGAAGTTTTTTTTCTAGATTTGCCAATGATAAATAACCCAACAACTCTTGTCTCCAACGATCGGGTCAAAAGAAATCCCACTCTCCCTAAGATATAGGAGCACTACTTATTCAAATAGCAGAAACATAATAAAGAAAATTATGAATAACAACACAAGCTAAAGATGCGCTGCATCAGGTCTCTGAGAGTATAAAAAGATTCACCTCTGAATCTGCAGTGTCTGGCTCTCCTTTGAACGACTGAGATGCTTTACGTTGAAGACATTGGCTGTCCTGATGTGTTGCGGTAACTCAACGCGGTAAGCTTCCGAGTTAATGCGCTCTAGAACCTTCACCGGACCAATTCTCCTCGACTTAAGCTTGTTATACTCATGTAGGGGCAGTCGATCTTTTGTAAGAATCACCCAAACCAAATATCTTGAATCAAAAAAAACTTTCTTATGTGCTTATCTGATGTTGCCTTGTACCTTACTGCTGAGTTTTCCAAGTTCGTGATAGCTTTTGTATGAACCTCCTGCAGAGAATTGACGAATTCCAGTGTTGTCCCGTGCACTTGTGTGTGGTCTGGTAACATCCTCAGGGCTAAAGGACCATTGGGTATGTTACCATAAACCACATGGAAGGGACATAAAACCCAAGACTTCATTGTTGGCATGATTGTACGCGAACTTAGCATGTGGCAGCTTCGATTCCCACGATCTCACATTGTCTCCAACCAAGATTCTAGCATGTTTCCGAGAGCTCTATTAGTAATATCTGTCTGTCAATCCGTTTGAGGATGGTAGGCTGTACTCATGTCAAGACTGGTGTCTAGTAACTTCCACAATGATCTCCAGAAATGACTCAAGAATCGTGTATCGTGGTCAGAAACAATGGAACTAGGGAGGCCATGTAAACAATACACTTCCTTGAAGAAAAACTGAGCCACAACTACTGCATCTGTTGTCTTCTTACAAGCGATGAAGTGAGACATTTTTGAGAACCTGTCAACACCAAAAAAATTGAATCATTTCCCTTCTGTGTGCGAGGTAAGACAAGAATGAAATCCATACTCAAGTCAGTCCATGGCTGTATAGGAATAGGCAGCGGATTATATAACCCAGCATTTGACGCACGACCTTTTGCCATTTGACAAGGACGACACCTTTCAACAAACCTCTAAACATCTCGTCTCAATGTCGTCCAAAAATAGGAGGCTGTGACCAGTTGTAGTGTATTGTCTCATCCCAAATGACCCTCTCCATGTAACTCATGTATGATTCGAAGTCACAAGCTACTCTATGGGGAAAAAATCTGGTTAGCCTTGAAGAGAAAACCATCATATAAACTGAAGTCAGAACGCACTCCTAACTGCACATCTCGCATAATCAGCGCAAAGTATGGATCAGTATGTATAGCTCAGCGAATGAGGCAAAATCTTGAATTGATGTATGCAGAGTGTTGACAAGGAAATGTCTGCGACTGAGAGTATTGGCAACCTTGTTCAGCTTACCCGACTGATGACAAATGGAGAAGGTAAACTATTGTAGAAGCTACCCAGGTTGTGTGTCTACCAGAAACCTTTACCTTGCTGTCCAAATTTTTCAGCGCATCATGATCTGTGTACAAGATGAACTCGCGATGAAAAATATAGTGTCTCCAATGCTTAATTGCCTGGATAATGGCATAGAACTCCAGGTCATAGGTGTTGTAGCGGCTTCTAGCTCCTTCCAACTTCTCACTATAAAATACACTGGTTTTGATTATTGACTAAACACTGCTCTGATTTCCAGTTTCGATGCATCACAATGAAGCTCGAAAGGCTGTGTGAAGTCAGGAAGCACCAAGATTAGCGCCGTTGTGAGCTTCTCCTTGATCAAGACAAATGCTTCTTCAGCTTGCTTAGACCAGGTAAACGTCAACCTTCACACAGTCTGTTATACGGGACATGATTGTGCTGAAGTGTTGAACAAACCTCCTGTAGAAGGAAGAGAGACCATGAAAGCTTTGAAATTCGGTTATTGTCTTCGGGGTTGGCCAGAAATGAAATGGATCTACCTTACTCATATCCATAAAAAAATCCTCCGGACGAAATGATATAACTCAGAAAGATAACTTGCTCAACCCCAAACTCGCACTTCTGTCTAGCGACAAACAACTGTTGTTGGCGCAAGACAAGTAGGATCTATCGCAAGTGATTCACATGTTCCCCCAAATAAGAACTGAAGACCAGTTTGTCGTCAAAATACACCACTACAAAAATCCTAATATAAGGTCTGAGCGCTTCATTCATGACTCTCATGAATGTACTCGGAGCATTCGACATGCCAAAAGGCACAAAGAGCCACTCAAACAACCCTTAACTCGTCTTAAAAGTTGTCTTCCATTCATCTCTGGGGCGTATATGTATCTGATGATATCCACTCATGAGATCAATCTAAGGGAACATTGATGATATGCCCACCTGATCAAGTAAATCATCCATGCATGGAATGGGAAAGCGATATCTCACCATGATTTTGTTGATCGCTTTGCTGTCAATGCATATTCGCATATGTGATATCTTTAAACCTTAAAGTGTATATACATCCTTTAATGACGACATATTTCCGAAACCAGAAACTTAATTTATATGAATTTCTAGGTGTCAAATACTTAATGAGCATTTCATAACTATAATACCAAGGCTTTATCTATAATACCCATATGACGAGTGGTAAAGCTTTAGTTTGCGGATCCGCTATCATTATATTTTTCTTATGTGCTCAAATGACACTCTATGTTTTTGAACTTCTTCTTTAATAGAAAAATACTTTAACCTAATGTGTTTACCATCATTCATATACTTTTCATCATTTCAAAAGAAAACAACTGCGAAATCATCACCATAAATTCTCAGCGGCTTGGTTTTAATGCAGGTCGACAATCCAAAACCCTGAGATATATTTTCACAGCCACTATTCATGAACTGTGGTCTCAAATCATGACACAATTCAACTATAATAGTTGAAGTAGCAATGATAGACTGCTTTCACTTTTCTTTGTTTTCTTCTCCCAATTAATAAAACAATAGCCAAACACTAATATTTACCATCAATGAATCCAGCATATTTTGAATATGAATACCCAATGATATTTAGCTAATTGGATCTCTTTTTTGCAAGCATGTACTCGTTAAGTACTATAAGAGTTTTTTGTATCGTTCTAGTGCTTCATTCTATGTTTATTTTCATGTCCGTCCAACTATCCGATATAGATCAAGCTCCCAACCACTAATGTCTAAGAAAATTTTCTAGTTCTTTACACTCCAATTCATTCTTAAGACATTACATTTTACTAAACTTCCTCTTCTGAATTGGAACTATTTCTACAGAGCGTTATATATAAGGTCTTACTAATATATATTTTCTGAGACAAACTCAATAGTCTTTTTGATCTATCTCAAAAGATTTATATTCTGATCACATAAGATGCCTCATCTATATTATTCATAATGTTTCTTTTATCATGATTAATCACACTGTTATTAATTTTAATATTTATAAGAAAATAACAAAGTCACTTTGGAGACTAACATGTTATAAACTATATAAATATTAAATCAGCCATATGTAAAAATATCTCAATTTATGTTAAAATTTCATAACATAATTTATCTACATAGTGTGTTAATAATATTTCATTACACAATTCACATATTATTAAAATACAGCGGAAACATATTAATTAAACACTTTTGAGGAGAATTTTCAAATTTACCACTTTCATGGTACCATTATTTATTTTTACCACCATTAAAGACACATTATCAAAAATATTTATTCATTGAAAGGTTAAAAACTCTTATATCTTTGTTTTTATATGCTTTTCAAAATTCTAAACCTAAACTCTAAACTCTATATCTTTCGAAACCCTAAACCCTATATTTTTCAAATTCGACCCTAAAACATCAACTATAAACCCTAAAACATCAACTCTAAACCTTCAACCCTAAACCCTAAATCATAAACCCTATCCCACCTCTCAACTTTAAACCCTGAAGTTTAGGGGTTTAGGGTTTTAATTTTGAAAAAATTAGGGCTTAGGATTTAGGATTTAGAGTTGAGGGTTTAGGGTTGAAGATTTAGGGTTTAGGGTTGAAGATTTAGGGTTTAGGGTTTATGGTTGATGGTTTCGGGTTTATAGTTGAGGTTTTAAGTTTATATTAGTTAACCTTAGGATTTTTTTTGTTAAAGTTAATCTTAGGGATATAAATGTGCTTTACTCTTCATTAAAAGTGATGATAAAATTAGTTATTGTAAACATGAAAAGTGGTATTATGAAAATAGTATTTTTGGCAATTTCCCTTCCTTTTAACATTCTAAATTACTTTTCCCAAATAATTTATCTGTAACTATTCCTAAAATCCAGAATTTAGCTTGCAACCTCTCATGCATGGACAAAATTAAATAAATTCTAGGAAAAAATAACCAAAAGGTGCAACTCCATAATTTTCTTCTTCATGATTTTACGACATCTTTTATAAATTTTTCTTTTTAGTTGTTTTACCACAACATAAATTCCATTCGTAAATGTCACTAACCTTATTATTCTTTCAGTTTTTTAATAAGTGTCACTTTGACATTTTTTATTTCGATTAATAAAGTAATGGGAATATATGTAAGTTGTTACTAATAATACATCTATGACTAATAATATTTGAGATAAATAATTTTTTTTATAAAATCAATACAGTTTGCAGTTAATTTTCTGCTGAAATTAAGTATAATTTACACTAAAATTGTAAAATGATATTTTTGTGTAACAAAAAAAAAAGTTAAAATGACACTTATTATAAAAAAAAATTATTATGAAGAGTTTTAAACATTCGTTCATTTGGTTCCTTACCGAACACATATTTTGTCTTAAATACAATAAATGGTTGCTACAGTTCTTAACAAATAATCATAGTTAACAACCAATCATTATGTCATTCTTTTTTTTTTGAAACTAATCATTATGCATCCTTCCAGCACACAAACAACTAATCCCTCTGTTTTCTTTTATATGACGCTGTAGAAATTTCACACAAATTAAGGCATCTAGTAAATTATTTTTTTAGCACGTCATGTAAATTAAGGCATCCATGAGAGAATCAGCAGAAAAAATAAACAAAATACCAGGATATATAAAGCATACGTGCATGAATCTATCCTAACATTCAAGTTTGTGTTATTTATATATTGCAATGAAACACTATTAGTTAATCTTTCAAAACGTTATGCAATTACGGTTACATGGCCCGGCCCTAAAATATTTTGGGCCGGAAATCCCAAAACTATAGAGGTAAAGAAAAAGTAGTGAAATGACTAAAAGTTTTGAACTCTTTATCTTTCGAAGTATTTGTCAGCTATCGGGAAAACGGCCAATTCCACCATGAATTTAACGTCTCCATTGTATTCATACGCTAACTATTAGATCAAGCCAAAAGCATTATGAATTAATTTTTATTTTGAAATTCCCACATGAACTTTTTCAATCTGATCAATTACTGCATAACCTGAATCAATTTCGGTTTAGTTGCTGATGTGGTGCTTACGTGGACGCTATGTAGGAAATTGGTTTGATTCGGTTTGACATCTGTCCAAATTATTTTTCTTTTAAATTGAATAGTACAAAACGACATTGTTTTGGTATTTTAACAAAATTCTTTGTCAAAGAAGATCGAACCCTAGACTTGGAGTTCTTCAATTAAATGCTCAACCACTAGATTAATTAAAATTTCAACGATTATATTCCATTACAATAATACGTGAACACAATATTCTAATAAGAACAAACATGTGTGAAAGCACTTAGAGATGGTGGTGGCGTCACGGAGGAGATTGTCGCAGAGGGAATAAGTCATGCATACCACCACCGTCTCCCTCTTTACTTTAGCCATTGTTTCTCCTTCAATTCTTCAATGAATCGCACGTAGACCACCCAGTAAAGAACCCCCGCCCCCCAGATTTACGTTCAACTCATTTTCTTCCGTGATACAGTCACACTCAAGTCTCAATCGAAGAAAGACGGAGAAGCAAATAATTAGTTGGTGATTTTGACGAATTTGTTACTGGAAAGAGATTCATTGGAGACAATCTTAGATCGAAGGAGATGAAGTAGATAGGATTAATTTTTTTTTAATCTATTTACTCTCATAGACGTGAATTTGCTTGACGAAAATATTTAGTTCAAGTATTATTGTAATGGAACATAATCGTTGAAAGTATAATTAGTCTAGTGGTTGAGCACTTCGTGAAGAACTCTAAGTTTAGGGTTCGACCCTCTTTGACAACATTTTTTTTAAATATCAAAACGACGTAGTTTTGTACAATTCGATTTTAAAAAATTGGACACATGTCAAACCGAATCAACCCAATTTCCTATATGGCGTCCACGTAAGCACCACATCAGCAACTAAACCGAAATTGATTCCGATTATGTAGTAATTGACCAGATTGAAAAAGTTCATGTGGGAAATCCAAAATAAAAATTAGTTCATGATGCTTTTGGCTTGATCTAATAGTTCGTGTATGAAAACAATGGAGACGTCAAGTTCATGGTGGAATTGGCCGTTTTCCCGTCAGCTATCATCCGACTGAACTACAAGTGATTTTACAAATTCAATGGCCAAAATTTTACTTATTTTAAAGAGTGCCGGAAGCACATGCTTCTATGGCTTCCTCTCTGGGCGGAAACTTACGTCACCAAAAGATGTCGTCCACGTATGTATTATCATGAACACACGCTCAACCAATTAGGCAATAACACACTTAAACCTTAATCGCACAACGTTACCGTCAGGGGCTGATAAACTCTATACAAGGAGGGTGCACTTGCGCCCACTCATAATTTAATGGTCAATATAGTTATGTTAAATTTTTTTTTTTTTAATTTCAGTTTAATGCACCCACGTTAGAATATAATTTTGCACCCATTGTTTTTCTTTGTTCCTTACAATTAAAATTTGGAGTTTATTTTATAATGGATATTTCATGATAAGCATAGTTTTGGTCAAGTCCATATCTATTTAATGTCACATATGTATAATATATGTCAGGAAAATATTTTTTTCAATTTAAGTACTGATTAATGTATGAATTTAGAAACAGAAAAAAATACTTGAAAAAGTTAAATAACTAATTTTTAAGAATATATATTTCTACATGTATACCTGAATATTAAATTTAAAATTTGGTTTATAAAATTTAATTTAGTTTTATATGATTTTAATAAAAATTAATATTTACCATTATTTTGAATACATAAGTTGATAAAAATTTATATCCGCCACTGGTTACTGTATACATGCTAACTAGGAACTTGCACATCAACATATAACACCGTATATTTAATAAATCATAAATGATTCCCTGCGTTTTAATTATGGTGAATGAAACAAATCATGAACACTCTTTAAAACGGTTTCCTCAGAATATGTTCATGTACTTGATGAAAACTAATTACATTGAATTAATTAAATTTAGAATGGCTTCTATACCACATGTAAGATAAACTCGGAGAATTATCAAAAATATCACATTTATAATACCAATTTTTAAGTTTACACTAACCATTATTACCTTCACTTTTAAAGAGCGCAAAAGACATTTATAACCATATAGTTAACTATTCTAAGCTTATCATTAAGAGTTGAGAGGTAGGGTAGGGTTTAGGATTTATGGTTTAGATTTTAGAGTTTAGGTTTTAGGATTTAGGATTTAAGGTTTGACGTTTAGAGTTTAGAACTGAAGGTTCAGAGCTGAGGGTTTATGGTTCAAATTTTGAAAAAGTAAAATTACAAAAAAGAAAAAAATTTATTTATTTTGGTATTTGTTTACTATATATATATATATATATATATATATATGTATATATATATACACATAGAAAAAGATATATGTGTCTTTTGCATTTTAATGAAAACATTATTTTTAAAAATGTTTCTTTAGTGGTGGACCAAAATATAAACATGAATAATGGTATCAACAAATAGTAAAGATGAAAATGCTTCGATGACTTTTAAAGATTTTTATTATGAAATATATCTCAAATACATAATCTTGATTTTATTTTAATTCAACCCTAATCTGTTTTTCGACAAGAGGGAAGAAACACCCACTTTTATCCATATTTGGTTAGGCTTTGTATGGATGCAACATCACCCATTGATTTTCTTTATCCTTAACCTTTCACCTTCATGATTCCTTTGGTGAAGAGGAATCAAATCTGTCTTTCTCACTTTGATATTTTTTTGTCACGGTAATGTTACAAAAGGAGAACATGTAGCTTATATATATTTGTTAATAGTTACGATGGCAATGGTTGTGATGGTCTAAGACAATTATCAATTTACAATAACACCGTTTTATTATGTAACCACCATTTGCACACATATACTACAATCATTATTTTTAAGTAGTAAATATTAATTAAATATTTACTAACTACAAATACTATATACACGTATAAATAAACAATACAGAAAGGCATTAATACTATATATCATCATTATCTTTAAGTAGATTAATTAAATATTTACTTACTACAGATACTATGTACACGTATAAATAAATAATAAAATGGTAAGGATAAGGATAGGGATTATCAATAAACCTGAATTCTAATGTTTTAATCAAAATCAATCCATCACGATATCTTCTTTTATATTAGAATTCATAACATTAATACGAACTTGATCTTTATATTGAATCAATAACATATGTGATATAAGAATATAAAAAAATATATATACATAAGAGTAAAAATGGTAATCTGTTTGAGTTTCTTTTATTACAAATTTTTGATAAAATATGTTCTCAAAATAGTATATATAAGATTTATGTTTCAGTTTGATCCATAGGTGACTCCTTGTATTTGTATTTATAGGGGGGTTTTCTCAAAACGTGTACTTATATGAGTTCTTTTTTTTTCAAAACATCCAGCGCCGGTCTACCAGTATTAAAGGCTCCACACAAAATCTGGATTTTAGTTGTGTGAATTTTGAAAAGATATTCTATAAACAGATTTAGCTTTAATTTTTTTTGGAAAAAAACTTGAGGTTCTACGTGGTCGCTTCTAATGCTTGCGGGTCTAAAAATACTATTACTATAAAAACTATTTCTTTCATCCTAATGTTTCTTTCTGAAGTTCAATTTTAATATTTTGAAAAAGTATTTTCCAATTAAAATTATTTAAGAATTTAAATTTAAAAGTATTGATAACATTTTTAATCTGGTTTTAAATAATATTATCAATAATATATTTAATTGATTATTTATATATAAAATCCAACTTTTCACAAAATTTGTGGACAATTTATAGGCTGATAATGTATCCGAAAATCAACGAGCTTCTGCATTTGGAATACTTACCGGAATTGGATCTTGCGCATTTGTATGTGCAAATTGCTGTGCTCGTTTCTTATCCACCACTGCTACATTTCAGGTTTCCTTTCCATTCATATATGTAGACATGTGCATTTAAAGTTGTAGTGAACATTCATTTCAAATTCTTATATTTATTTCTTTCTTTGTCTTTAGGTCGCGACAACAGTAGCAATTTTTTCAACAGTGTACATGAGAATATTTCTACCTGATTCGATCCGAGACAATAGCTTGGTTACTTCCATTGTTTCAACCGAGAAATTGAGTTATGCGTTACTTGAAGATTACCCTGGACATAGAAATCAAATATCAAGAACAATACGTTCTGTAAGTGAAATGGCCTCTCTAATGAGGAGCAGGTGCGTCTACTCTTTCATTACTCTTTTTAGTGAATAAAGTCGATTAATCTTCATATTAGTTTTAGTCAACATTCACTTGGGTTTTAGCAAGAAAAACTCACTTGGTTTATTTTTCCAGCGTTCCACTTTTTCAAGTCGCAATGGTTTCATTCTTCAGTAGTCTTGGTGAGGCCGGTCTGCATGCTTCATCTATGGTATGTTTTAAGCATCTAACTATTGATGCATATATTTCCTACGATTTTAAAATGGTGTAGAAAAGAAAAAATTGTAGTAAACACCTCATTTAGAATTTTCATAACATATCCACTTTTATAGAATCAAAGTCTTATTGCCTTTATCTTCTCCATAATTTTTTTTTATTTCCTTCATAATTTAAGTTTTTGATATTAATAAAACACATGCTCTTCATTTTTATTGTCTCAAACTCCAATTTTTCCAGGTCAGCCTTGGATGATGACAATAATAGAAAAAATTAAGTAAATGATAATGATAATAAGTAGGAAATGAACAAGATTTTGGTTCATTCCTTTCGGTGAACTCTCAAATTCATCTCAAAATGTTAGCACCAATCAAAATACTATGTAGGATTAGTGAAAAAATGAAACAAAATTAAAAAGAAAAAAAGGGAAAGAGGTGAAAAGATGTTTACTGGTTTTTTAAACGTCATTTATTGCTTTTTTTATTGTCTCAAAAAAAAACAAAAAAAGAGGTGAAATTGGAGTTTGAGACAATAAAAATGAAATTAGAATTGCATTGATATACATAACTATTTTAAAACTTTATGCACATATATGAATTTTCATTTTTAAACAAACAGAATTCCAAAAATTCCTCTTAATTTAACTACAATCGTTCTTGTGGTTTAGTTAGGTTAAGCTGATTAATTTTGTTCATTTCTTTAATTCTCAAAGCCAAGTTTTTGCCAATTGTTTCACGCAGTACTATTTTTGCCAATTGTTTCACGCAGTACTATTTAAAGGCCAAGTTTCACTTCAATAAAGACCAGTTTGCAGACTTGATGATCATATTTGGTATTGCCGGGTCTGTTTCACAGGTAGAGGACAACTAGTATGCTTTACTTTTCTAGGACTTATGAAATTTTATATTTATCCTCATTATTTAACTAACAAAAAAAAAAATCAATATCACAGTTGCTCTTCATGCCCATTTTAATTCCTACTTTAAAAGAGGAGAAACTGCTCTCAATTGGTCTTTTTTTCGGCTGTGCGCATGTAAGCAGCTTCTCTTTATCTACAGTGTTACAATTTTCTAAACTTGTTAGGATCACAAATAGGAGAATAGAAGATAATCTATATAGTATAGTTCAATGTTAAATTGATTTCGTGATATAAATTTATGAGACTTAACAAGACTTCCGTTTTTCTTTTCTTTGATTTTGTTACGTCTTTGTTTCTCATGTTTTAATCTTCAAGATGTTCCTTCTCGGTATGGCATGGTCCGCGTGGGTAATAAGTCTATCCTTTCAAGCATATTTTACTTTTGGATGGTTTCTCTTCTTTATTATATAATTTGGCATTTGAAACAGGTTCCATATATGGCGGCCATGTTTTCACTTGTCTCTATATTTCCTCAGTCATGTGTAAGTTTCTATCATATCATTTTTATTATTACTTTCTTTGCTAAAAGGTAAATATCATATCAATGAAAGTTTAGATGTACAAATAGTGATTACAAATTGCTTGACTTAGGAGAATGGTTCCATGGCAAAAAACATGGAAACGAATCCAACTAGTACTTTGTGTAAACCAATTAATAGCAATAAACCCTTGAAGAGATGTTGTGATAGAATCAACAAGAGAGAAATTCAAAGAAATACAAATAATCAAATTCGGTACTCCGAATAAAAAGTATTACTCTAAGCAGTCAAGAGAGGCTCGACCAAAGCCTATCCATAACGTTTAAGATACAATGCTCATGTAATAAACCTGCCTTCGGATTGAAATACACTAACCAGCATACCCTAGAAGCACTAGCTCGCCGTGCACTATTAGTATCTAGGGTTTTGAACAAGATGGAACTCATATAGATAGATGTTTAAGGTCATAGTAATAGGTTAAATTTGGCCGCAGTTTGAGCATCCTCTCCTTCCTTTCTATGAATCAATCTGAAATCTTCATCGCTTATTGACAGTCCAAGCTTATTTCCCTTACTTTATATTGTTCAATAAAGCTCATGACTAAGTTATTCCCTTTCATCTTAATGTTTAATCAATAAAGCACATTGAGAAAAGTAGAGATGTTTTAAGAGTTCTTACATGGTATCAGCATCTCCAACGCACCTCTATATTTACTTCTACAATAGCATTTAAAGAAAAAACAACTCAGACCATGCTCAAATTTTTCTTGTCTATTTGTTATTCATCGACACTGCTTCAGTAACTCATAAAACGTGGGTCTCTCTCTCTCTCTCTCTCTCTCTCTCTCTCTCTCTCTCTCTCTCTCTCTCTCTCTCTCTCTCTCTCTCTCTCTCTCTCTCTCTCTCTCTCTCTCTCTCTCTCTCTCTCTCTCTCTCTCTCTCTCTCTCTCTCTCTCTAATATATTGTATTTCTCTAAAATAACAGTCTTCAACTATATAAATAAATGTTTAAAGTCATTGTAATATGTTAACTTTGCCTAGAGTTTGAGCATAGTTTTATTAGCCTCTCCTCATTTTAAATCATTTAAATCTTTATATTTTGATGATAATATAAGCTTTTATTTTCCTTACAAATCTCATGAAGCCATTTTCCTTTCCATCTTTCTGCTTTATCAATAAAGCTAATTTGAAAAAATAATTAGTATCGTTTACGATGTCGGATTAGAGAGAATCAAGCATCCTAGTTAATTTGTCTTACTATACCTCATACAAAAACAAATGAATAACCCTATAAAATCAACAACAAATTACTACCCACAGTTCAGTAGTTTTACTATCCGTAGCGCAACATAAAATGTTGGGCTCGGTAATCTGCTACACACACCACACAATAACTTGCAAGTAACGTTGGAAATCAATCAAAAATTCGCTCAGCTTGATCCGCCCTGCTGCGGGCTGAGGCTAATATAATGTATTTCTCTAAAATAACAGTCTTCAACTATATAAATAAATGTTTAAAGTCATTGTAATATGTTAACTTTGCCTAGAGTTTGAGCATAGTTTTATTAGTCTCTCCTCATTTTAAATCATTTAAATCTTTATATTTTGGTGATAATATAAGCTTTTATTTTGCTTACAAATCTCATGAAGCCATTTCCCTTTCCATCTTTCTGCTTTATCAAGAAAGTTAATTTGAAAAAATAATTAGTATCGTTTACGATGTCTGATTGGAGAGAATCAAGCATCCTAGTTAATTTGTCTTACTACCTCATAAAAAAACAAATAAATAATCCTATAAAATCAACAACAAATTACTACCCACAGTTCAGTAGTTTTACTATCCGTACCGCAACATAAAATGTTGGGCTCGGTAATCTGCTACTCACACCACACAATAACTTGCAAGTAACGTTGGAAATCAATCAAAAATTCGCTCAGCTTGACCCGCCCTGCTGCGGGCTGAGGCTAATATAATGTATTTCTCTAAAATAACAGTCTTCAACTATATAAATAAATGTTTAAAGTCATTGTAATATGTTAACTTTGCCTAGAGTTTGAGCATAGTTTTATTAGTCTCTCCTCATTTTAAATCATTTAAATCTTTATATTTTGGTGATAATATAAGCTTTTATTTTGCTTACAAATCTCATGAAGCCATTTCCCTTTCCATCTTTCTGCTTTATCAATAAAGTTAATTTGAAAAAATAATTAGTATCGTTTACGATGTCGGATTGGAGAGAATCAAGCATCCTAGTTAAGTTGTCTTACTACCTTATACAAAAACAAATGAATAACCCTATAAAATCAACAACAATTTACTACCCACAGTTCAGTAGTTTTACTATCCGTACCGCAACATAAAATGTTGGGCTCGGTAATCTGCTACACACACCACACAATAACTTGCAAGTAACGTTGGAAATCAATCAAAAATTCGCTCAGCTTGACCCGCCCTGCTGCGGGCTGAGTCACTGTTATTTATAATTTTGATCTGCATAAGCCACAGAGAAAATATATATTTGGCACCGCTCCACTTAATTTGTAGATAACTTCCAGGTCCGACAACAATATTAACTATAATAGAATACTTTTTGATCATATTTTAATTGATATTTAAAGATCACATATTTATAGTTAAAATTATAAATATGTATAATAAAAAATTTATAAATATTTTTAGTTTTTAATATTTTTATGAATTCTTCTTTAAATAATCTTTAACATAAATTTTATGGGTTTGGCGACTCTTCTCGAATAAATAAACTAGATCCGGTCTGGCAAGACATTCAAATTTTTCAAAATTTTCAATCCATATCGGCTCCATAACGGGTTAATCGGGGTGGATCCCGCAGGATATGATTCAAATTTTCAGCTCTACCTGTAAGCTATATTGAAACTAAAAACTATGATTGTAATTCAACAATCAAGAACTCAAACTCAAAACTCTTTATTGATCTCACAATGCTTTAGAAAAGTTCACAAAAGTAAAGCTCTTAACTCATACATTATATCATATCATGATATCTCCTTATATAACTATCTTTGTTTCCTAAAATCATAAGAAAACACATAACTAGATAACTCTAAACCAAATCTTCCTAATCATAAACTCATTAGGATAATATCTAGATAACTTCAAGTTTAAGTTAAGTCAACAATCTCCCCCTTAAACTTGACATCTACTTATTTCACTTCTTGAACACCAATGAAGTCTCTCATCTCTTTAAGCTTACACCTCCCAAGTGCCTTAGTCAAGATATCAGCCTTCTGCTCCTTTCCAGCTACATGCTTCACGGATACAAGCCCATCTTCCACGCAATCTCTGATAAATTGGAAATGTTTGTGTATATATTTTCTCCCTCCATGGAAAACTTGATTTTTTGTCAATGCAATCGCACACTTATTGTCAATCAGTATCACTGCTTTGTTAGGCTCATCCACGATCTCCCCCCATAATCTCTTGAAGCCAAATAGCTTGCTTGGCTGCATCTGTTGCCTCCATGAATTCAGCCTCACACGAAGAAAGAACCATGATCTCATGTTTTGTTGAGCACCATGAAACCGGGCACTGATTGAGATAGAAGATAAGCCCAGTTTTACTTCTTCCATCATATGGGACTACATTGTAACTGCTATCACTGTATCCCACAAGCCCTTTCTCGTTCTCTCGTTTGTAGAATAAGCCAGGTGAACAACTGCCTCGTACCTACCTAAGTACTTGCTTTAACGCCGCTGCATGTGGTACCTTAGGGTTATGCATATATATATATATATATATACTCAGAACCCCTACGTTGTAAGCAAGATCAGGACGCGTATGAATCAAGTAACGGAGACACCCAATGTTTCTCCTAAACTCTGTTTCATTAACGTCCTTCTCCTCTTCTGCCTTGGACCGTTTTAAGCCAGAATCCATTGGTATTTGAACTGCATTGCACTAATTCATCCCTGCTTCTTCTAAAATCTTGGACGCATACCTTTCTTGTTTCAAAACATTGCCAGCTACAGACTGAATCACTTCAATCCCAAGGTAGTAAGTAAGCTGTCCAAGATCAGTCATCTCAAATTTTGCCGCCATCTCTGCCTTAAACTCTCATATAACATCCAGATTTGAACCAGTGACTAAGAGATCATCTACATAAACAGCTACTAGGAGGTGATGCTCATTCGTCCTTTTCTTGAACAGATATGGTTCTTTAGAACACTTTCTAAAGTTTAACTCCTTGAGAATCGATTTTAACTTGATTTTCCAAGCTCTTGGTGCATGTTTTAAGCCATTGAGAGCTTTATGTAACCTGTAAACTTTATCTTCACTCCCCTTTAACTTGAAACCATCGGGTTGAGACAAATAAACTTCTTCAGCTGAATCTCTGTGTAAAATGCCGTCTTGACATCAAGATGGTGAACTTCCCAACCATTGAACACTGCTAAAGCAATGATAACACGAACACTCTCTATTCTTGTGACAGGAGCAAAATTTCTTCGTAATCAATGCCATGACGCTGCACACAGCCCTTAGCTACAACTCTAGCCTTATATTTTCTTATACTCCCATCTGCATTCTTATCTTAAAAACCCATTTCAACCCAATAGCTTTACATCCAACAGGAAGCTCAACAAGTGTCCACATCTTGTTCTTCTTTATAGATGTAATCTCATCTTCACAAGCTTCTCTCCATACCCTCTCGACACTTGCTTCATTCCAGTCCCATGGCTCTTCATTTATGAGAAGAAGAAGCCTCCATGTCTCGATCACATCTGTCTTGATAACATAGTCATCTAAGTAACTCGGTCTTGTGATTGTTCTCGTTGAACTTCTCAGGTTTGGCTGATCCTCTGTTTTGACTTCATCATCACTTATGTTACTATCTTCCGCTTCTTCACCACGATCACTGCCTTCCTTTTCTTCAGATTCTTCAACCTCTCCATTGTCACAAGCTGGATACACTATGTCAACGACCCCATTCGTCTCTAAACGACCCCATTCTGTTGTGGAGAGTAGGGCGCGGTCAGGTGACGTTTAATTCCATGATCATCGCAGAATTCTTGAAACTCTTGAGACGTGAACTCTCCTCCCCTATCTGTGTGGACTGTCTTGATGGTAACTCCAGTCTCTTGCTAAACAACGCGTTTAAACTTCTTAAAACGATCACATGCTTCACTTTTCTATTTTAGAAAAATTGACCATATATACCTCGATTTATCATATATCAAAACAAAAATATATATGTTACCTCCGGCTGTTGATGGCGAGATTGGTCCACAGAAGTCACCGTGAAGGAGCTCGGGTATATGTTCCGCACGATAAGTTGTTGCTTTCGCGAAGGAGACCCTTTTTGTTTTCCCATAAGACATGAAGCACATGTTTCCTTTTCAATATTCATCTTGTGCATTCCTGTGATTATCTCATTGCTCATCATTGTCATCATAGAATCAATACCAACATGTCCATGCCTCGCATGACACAGCGCTTGAGTCTCCAGTCTTCTCAAGTTGGAGACACTTCATTCCTTCAACTTCCATTATGACCTTGTATAAGCGATTCTTTGACCTTAATGACTTTACTAACCAGTTTCCTTCCGATCATGGAGTGTTAAATAGTATCCTAACATCACAACCTGATTATGTGGCCTGACCAAGACTAATTATGTTACTCTTTAACTCCGGTATGAAGTATACATCAGCCAACACCTTCTTCTTCCCGTCTTTAGTGATAAATAGAACCAAGTCTTTTCATTTTATGTCGATCTGTGAGTCATCACCAAAACACATCTTCCATGTGATCTTCTCATTGATTGTCTTAAAATAACCTCGATTTTCCGTCATATGGTTGCTAGCTCCATTGTCTAAATACCAAATATGATCAACACCAGACTGCTCTCAAACTTGCTTGGTATGACCTTTCCTTCATTCAGGTAAATAACCTCATGTACCATCAACTCCTCGGCTTCATGTGTGCTATCGTTCTCATTCTCACTCCCTTGCCTCCAGTCGTTTCCTTGCCTCCAATTGTTTCCTTGCCTCCTTGCTTCCGGCCATTATAGCGTCCTCTTCCTCGTCATATATTATTGTAGCGACCACCTCCTCCTCTTCCTCTGTGAACATAGCTTTCTTGTTGCCCTTGTGAGTCCGTATTAGCATAGAGAAGCTTTCCTTGATCCTCATGTTGATCATCAATTTGAACCCTCTCTTCATAGGCCTTCAATCTACCAACAATGGATATGTATTTCTTTTTTGGAAGGCTACTCAGGAATTTCTTTACGAGCTTTGGTTCTTCAAGAATCTTGACTTAGGCTGCAGATTTGGAAGATATCTCTACGAGTTTACCTGAAACCTCATTTATAGTTTAAGTATCCTTCATCTTCAGTCGATTGAAATCATCCGTAAGTGTCTGCAATCTCGCCTCTCGCACCATATCTGCTCCCAAATATATGTGCTTAATCGCATCCCATATACCTCTCTTGCAGTTTTTGGATTACCAACTTGTAGGAGTGCCCGATCCGTATTGCTCTTATCTCCATCTCAGTTCCTGGATCAATAGCTTCCCGAACCTTATGTACCTTAAATAAAACATCCGTATGCATGCTCCTTGCCATATAGTTGGTGGCGCTAAGCATAGGACATTGAATTGCTGAAGATCCACTCTCCTTCGGTTTATAGTTGGTTACCATTAAATCCCCCATATTGGTTATCTTCTATTTTTCTCACACGATCGGTTTTGATTTCAGCAAGGAAGCTCTGATACCAATTATTGAAACCAAAAACTATGATTGTAACTCAACAATCAAGAACTCAAACTCAAAACTCTTTATTGATCTCACAATGCTTTAGAAACTTTTACAAAACTAAAACTCTTAACTCATACATTATATCATCTCATGATATCTTCTTATATAACTATATCTTAGTTTCCTAAACTCATTAGAAAACACATAACTAGATAACTCTAAACCAAATCTTCCCAATCCTAAACTCATTAGGATAATATCTAGATAACTTCAAGCTTAAGCTTAAGTTAAGTCAACAAGATAAAGATAAAAGATCATTGCTGAACTAATATCCAATCGCTAAAAGAGAAACAAGGTAAAACTGGTTATGGCTTGAAAGCATTTAAAACAGAGCAACCGTTGTTATACCACCTTAATCGGACGGCTCAACAAGGAGCCACAACCACAACATATACTAATTAGAGGAGAGATGCGTTCACAAAGAGGTGGTGGCTAAACAAAGTAAAACATGATGCCATTCTCAAGCAGGACATATCAGCGGTAAAAGAACCCATCGTAACACCTCCACCAATCCAATGAACCCGGACAAAAGAAAAGGAAGCTCTACCGCGGTGCCAGTGCCAAACGAAGCCCAATGCCAGAAAGGCAAAACAAAATATACGTGATTTATTGCATGTTTCATTTTGAGAGAAATTTTTTTGGAGACACGCAAATCACATTTGAGTTGACTACTGATCTTATTCTGAATCATATGCTCGTTGGTTCTGTGTTTATAAATTATAATCCAACTTTAACATCTTTTCTTATAACCCAATTTATTTTGATTTCATATTATTAGTAGTTCAATTTTGCAGATGCGGAGCATTGTCTCCAAACAAGTAACATCATATGAACAGGTAAACAATTCTTCGCTTATAAGAAGCTACATTAGTTTTGATTTTATTTGATAGATGTCAAAAGAAAAATTGAAAAGAAATTAAAAAATGACAATTTTGGGTATCAAGTTTGTAAATAGAACTAAAGTAATGTAGAAATTTTGATATACTGAAACAGATGATTTTTATCATTTTTTGAATTATACTCTTTAACAAAACTAATCCTAAATCTTAGGCTCTAACCTTTGTATAGTAAAATTGATGTCCAGACATCAAAACATCATAGAAAAAATAATTACTTAGTATATTATAAAAATTAAATAAATAATAAAACT
Organism: Raphanus sativus; assembly: GCF_000801105.2. Classification (NCBI taxonomy): domain Eukaryota; kingdom Viridiplantae; phylum Streptophyta; class Magnoliopsida; order Brassicales; family Brassicaceae; genus Raphanus; species Raphanus sativus. The sequence continues at coordinate 22,762,915 of NC_079516.1, forward strand.
TTCTAAAATCGGTAGAAGAGCTTATCACACACAGACATTCAATAAATGCAAGTACTTATAATTTTCCTTTACAGTAATCCAAACCACTAGAACTTTTGATGTAAGATAAAATGGAAGAAATTATTTATAAGACAGTCATTAAATATATTCTAATAAAATAGAATCCATATGGAACTAACTTTGTTGATGTAAAATTCTGAAAATACCAGTGAAATTAAAACTACTCATAAAATTTCATTAAAGGTATTTTGGCTATTAACTATACTTTAGATTATATTTAACAAGATGAATCATTACAAATGAGATTATTTTACCATTAAATGATGTTCTTTAATGTTAAATAAATGTTATAATTTTTTAAAATAATTCTTATTCTAAATATAGAAAATATTTAAAAAATTATAAAATTATAAAAATAAATATTTCACAAGTATAATTAGATAATGAAAAACATTAATATATTTAATAGCTTAATAAATTAAATATTATTAGAACATATACTATATTTATATTATATTATACACAAAATATGAATACTTGTATTTTAACATATTTATAAATATTTAAGTTGATATAATTAATTTTAGTTTAGAGATTATTAAATAATTTGTTATACTTTTTATTTTATGAAAAATAATTAACGAGATAAAATATTATGTTACTTTATTTTATGGTATTTTGTTTTATTGTTGATGTTTTCTGTTTGTAAATTGATTAAAATAACATATTAAATCTTAAGTCATAAAATATTAGAATAAACTTTGATCACTGTGAAATTAAAATGGATTAACTTATTTGAATTGAAAACATAGAAAGCATCAAAACTTTAATGCTAAAACGTTAAATACATAAATTAATCTATTTTGAGTCTTATACAATTGTATTTATTTTAAATTTTATTTATAGATATTGAATTGTTATTAAAATTTATAAATATTTTTAGTTAACTGAATACATATTAAACTTACGTATATAACATTAATAAAAATGTTTTCCTAAAAACATATAAAATGATTACAAACTATTTTTAAAAGTTGATTTGGCATTATAATATTAGAAAAGAATTTAAATAAATGTTTATAGTTTGAAATAAAATTTATTCTTCACACAACCAAACATCAAATATATTCAACATCCAAACTAAAAATAAATATTTTATTCAAAAATTTTAATATAAAATACATCCCTTTCTAAATATAATAAAATTAAATGATATTCTTTTTAATACATCATTTTTTATAAATTTTAATATATATTTCGAATTAAAAACTAATTGGTATTCTAAGGAAATGAGACCTATGTTATTTTGTGAGCTTAGTTTGAAGTCAATTTTGTAACAGACCATTTAAACTTTCTCTCTGACTCAACTCAGGGTAAGGCCCAAGGGATTATTTCAAGCATATGCTCTCTTGCAAACGTCATTTCTCCGCTTGCATTTTCACCTCTAACAGGTTCAGTAACCACTAAAACCTTTTTTTTTTGTGCAACAGTAACTACTGAAACTTATCAATTAAAAATACAGGACATTTTGTATCAAAAAAATAGACAATACTTGCTACTGACACAAGTGCTCTTTTCTTTGCTTCTTCTAGGCTGGTTTCTCTCTGAAAGAGCACCATTTGATTTCCCAGGGTTCAGTCTTATGTGCGCGGGGTTTACTATGGTAACATAACTTTCGCCATTCTGCATTTTAAATCGAAATCTCAAAGTAAACATGGACCCTATGCAAGCTCATTTTTTTTAAACCAGATTTATGGTTCATATTGATCAAATATGAAAACTGAACCTTTTTCAAATGTTTTTAGGTTTAGAACCTAAAATACAAAGAAAAGTTAATAATGGCAAAACCACCAACAAAACACTAAAACTATCTTCATTTCTCAAATAGAGTTATTTTAGGTTAAAAAATAGTGTTTATTTCTTGAAAGTTAAGAGTTATTTTAGGTTAACATCCCGAGTTCTGATATGTGAAAAGATTTGAAATAATTTCCACAAAATGTTTACATATTACATAGTTTAACTAACTTATTTATATGAAAGTTTTTAGTTTGTATATTTTATAGTTTTATTTTAAGTTATATATGAAAAACTAATTATTTTATAAAGGATTTCCTTTAAATTGTGCGCTCCAAAAAATGTGGGTCCTATTCAAATGCACAAGAATGTGTTCAGCGCCGAAGCATATACGGTTTTCATAATAAAATTCACCTACATTACATTTAAGTCTAAAACTAGATTTAAACCCGCACGTTCGTGCGGATATTTTTCTATTTATATATGTATTTTATATTATTAAAAATGTTTTAAATGTATAACTAATATTTTATTGTTTATATTATGTAACTATATAATATTATTGTTTATATTTTTATTTGATTTTATTAATATATAATGATTTGTTTCAAACGTTTTACTTTGTTATTGATTTTTATTACTTACTAATATATTTTCGAGTTAGGTACAAAAAAATTAAAAATATGAAATAATCAAATAAAGAAACTTCCTTCAATTTTTTTGTTTTATAATTTATACATTTTGCATATAATATATTTTAAAATTTTATTTATTTATATTATAGAAAAAAAATATGTTTAAGATAATTTATATTTACATGTTGTGTTTAGAAAATATATTTAACATATATTATATATTATACTAACATAATGTCCAATTGAGTTACTGTATTATTCTTTTAATAGTAAAAACCTATCGGTTTAGTTTTAGTTTAATTTTGGATGGTTGTAATAGATTATATTTTGGTTTAGTTTAAGTAATTTGGTTCTATTATTAATGCAGCAAGTAAAGGATCCAAAATATATGCGATATAGTAACAAACTTGAAAAGGTCCAAATTTTTAAAACAATTTTTAAATAGATAAAAATAAGATTCTGTTTTAATAGATTAAATTCAGTACTGATTTTATGCCTCTGAGCGTATGTTAACAAAATTAAAAATTAAGTTTCTTCAAACTCCTAAATGACGTTCTTATTGTATTAAGTTTTAAGAGAACCTTTAAATTGTACTTGATAACTCTTTTTGTCAATTTACCCTAATTTGTTTTTGAAACTAATTTCCCCCTAATTCTTAGGATTTTTTTTTCCAGTAATGATGCTCTTTGTGAATCAAATTAAATAAGTTCAGAACGACATTTTGTTTAGAACACTAAACTTTTTTTCAAAAAAAAAAGCAATTATTATTTTTATCTATCTATCAGTAGTCAGTTTCATATAACACTTGTCTGTTAGGTTTAAATTTGCTTCTTCATTTTCTTTGTGGTAGACAGTAGCTTTTACCCAAAGTCTCATGATCAGAGCAACAGCTCCAGTGGCAGATATGGGATCTCCATAATTCCAGTCAGCTCAAAACCATGATTTTATAGCGAATCATAATGTACAGGCTCTAGATACATAAGTCAATGTTTATTTTTGTTGTTGTTGTTTAATAGCATGTTTGGCTCGTCATCAGCCGCTAGGACAGACACCATATATTTCAAGGTTAAGGTTTAAGACTGTTTCTGTTCATATATTAGGTTGGTCTAAAGAAACAATAGTCTCATATTTGTATTATAAAATAGAAAGTGAAAAGGTAAAATTTATTTTATTTTTCCTTAAAATGTGAAATTGTATTTAATCAACAAGAAAATTTGGTTTATTTACGAAGACCTACAGTGGTCTGTTGTAACTGGAAAAAAAGCAGAGCTGAGAGTATAAAAAATCAGAGCTAAACTGCTTCAAAAAGAAAAAGAAAAATTGAGGTTTTAATAATTTCACTTCACGTTTGGCAAGCGAGGTCCCAATTGGAGAGGAATTCTACTGTTTCTCCATACTGTGATGAAAGATTTGAGAGTTGCTTTCGATTTTTCATTTTGAATTATGAGTGACGCTGCTTCTGATGTCTTCTCCCATTCGTTATTTCCATCCATTTTCAGTACACTGCAGCTTGGAAGACAAGGCAGAGAATCAATGCTTCAGCTCGACGAAAGCAATATTTGGAGAGTGACCTAATCGTTCCATCCAGTGGTGGAGCCTGCGAAGAAGTATGCATCAAAAATTTAAAATTTAATTTAATCTAGGCATAAAAATTGCAAAATATCTTTGATTAATTGGTTAAATCTCAGTAGTTTGACCCCGTGAATAAATAGCCAATTTTATATACGCAAGTTATCGACCCTAGTTGCTTCTTTTCCTAGTTCCGCCACTGGTTCTATCCCAGTCCAGCGTGATGTTTATCATAAGGTTGATCAATGCCCCATTCCCTATTCTTATTCAAGTAGTCAACTTGTCTATGATTTCAAGCCACGTAATGAAAGCATGTCTGTGTAGGGCGGGCATGAGAAAAACCAGACAATCAAGCTCCGTGTAACAGGTGGATGATGTTCCCGAAGCTGTCGCCAAGTCTTTTTTAGTATAGCACAAAAACGCCTCTGTATAGGTTATTTAAGCCATACGTTAACCAAACCAAAATTGAAAATTGTAAGAAACTGGAGGCTCCTATCTACTAGATATCAATCGATCTCTCACGGTGAAATCAGAATACAGTCATTCCAAGACAAGGAAGCAATGCCGGATTCTTAACATTGACATATATATGACCACTTTATTATTAATGGGAACAGAGATACTTCAAAGGTGTTATTCATGCTAGATGATAGCTATATACAGAGATATACATATGACATTCGTTTGCACAAATTATTGATTAGCCCCCAACGTCTTTAAAGAGGGAAGGAGTCATCGTGGCCGTCAACGCCGCCATCATCATCAGTATCGTCGCCCATCTGGAAGAGATTGAATCCCCCAAGATCCCACTTTGCATCTTGGTAGTTGGAACTAGAGCTCACATAATACTTCACCTCATGAAACAAGTTCAGATTATCCACCAGCTTATGGAACACATTGCATCCGCAGCACTGCATCACCAACAAATACTATTTACTCTCAGTCCATAACTTGCTAGTTGTTAATTGTACTTTTTCTGGAAGATAACCTGCACGAAGACGGTGCCGTCAGTGTAAGCATGTGGATTTATGGCTCGTGTAGTTCTCTGTCCACAAACGTTGCAAGTGAAGGCGACGCGCATACGCCTACGTGGCGATTTCGTGAATAGTGACCAAGGAAATGTTGAAACCGTCTCCACATCGGCCTTGGCCGGAAGAGACGGCCCCTCCATCCCGGAACCGGTAGTCCAGCCTCTGACGGACGCGGCGCTCAAGACCAATCCCATGGCCTCATCCTACAAATCCAAATTTCAAAAAAAAAAATTGAAAAGAGTAAACCTATGTTTGAGATCGAGATTTTACATTCGAGAGAGTTCGATTTTGGAATAGAGGAACGAGGCTCAATGAATCCGATTCGGATTTGGGATCATAATCTTTGTCGTCCTCTGAATATAAAAAAATAAAAAATAAAAAATAATCAAAGTAAAGCCTGAGAGATGATAATTAAGCAATGGAATAGAAGTTATGCATAAGTTTGTTTACTCATCGAAAGCCGGACGATTCTCGGAAAAGATGAGTGTGTTCTCTTCTTCGGAGAGAAGATGGATAGCGACGAAGATGAGGAAGAGACGATGGTGGCCGCAGAGCTTAGGGCGGTAGCTTCCATGGTTGATCTTTGAGCTAACAGAGAAGCAGATTTTGTTTTTTTCCTTCTTTGAAAATTAGTATCTTTGTTCTATTTCTTTCTTTTTTGGTCGTTTCACACTGTGACATTGAAACGGGCTGAAACCCAATGGGCCCGGCCCCCGCTTATTCAACATTTTTCTTTCCATAGCAGCCATGCATTACATAGTTATCCAAATAACACAACACCACAATTTTTTTTACACAAAAACAATACATCAATCTATCTTTATATATAAAAGAAGCTTTTCATCTTTTCTGGGGATGCCAGCTCAGATGTCACGTCATAAATAGGAGCTCTGCTGTGTCGACACATCAGATCCGCACCGTTTCACTAAAGCTTTGATTTATGGTTACAGGCTTCGCGGTGGGCTTCGTCCAGTGCTTCCAGACCTTCTTCTGCGGCCCATCGACACAGTCTCCTACGAAACCCCAATCAAAAGCTCTCCTTCGTGTTCTTCGTTCGTCTTCGATCGGCACCGAGACTGTCTAGATTCTGTAACGGTGTTTGTGGTTTAACGTTGTGGAGTTTTCTTCGTGTCGGTTCGGCTAACTTTCTCCCCCTAAACATTAGGAAATACAATGCTTCTCCCACGATCATGATGATTAATCATTCAATGCTTCTTATCTCTCTTCCAGATTGTGGATCTCAATCTATAAAAAGGTCAGCCTTCAACCCTTTAGCATCATCCTCACAAGTCTTAATATTTCTAGGATTTTTATTTTAGTATAATGGCTAACCCATCAATCGTTCTCTCTGATTTGCAGGCTTGCTGCTGTTCTTCAACCGTCAAGGTCTCTCATTTTGGGTAGCGAGCGCGGTGGAGAGCTGGGTGTGGCCATACACCTGCTAAGGTGATTCTGTTCTTAAACTTCATGCTCATCTTAGTTTAAAACTAACGCCGGCGTTTATACTCATAACAGACAGCCTTTTGTTTCCAAATCTTTAACGAGCCAATTAGAGATAGAATCATGAAACTGTTTGTAGTTTCTTTTCCTACATGTGTTTGATCATCTTAGTTTAAAACTAAAGCTGTCGTCTAGGAGGAGCATGATCTTCGTGGTTGAAAAACATAATCAGGCGTTGAATCCCAGAGTTCTCAAAGTTTTATATCGAAATTTTATTTTCACTCTTCAGCAGGATCACATAAATTTAATATAAAATAGTTTTTATCTGAGAGGACATCACATAAATTTGGTTCAATAGGTAGATTTTGCTGTGAAATTACATTTAGTTTGACACCTTTTGTTGATTATGCTGTCTATTTCACGTGTTTCAGGCGAAAGAGAATGCTTTCTTTATTATCAAGACCGTCAAGCGTTGATGGATTTGGTGAACAAATCGGATGAGAGGGTGAGAAAAGAGGAATCTAGGATCTGAGAGTTAAAGAAACAAGTGAGAAACATGTCTGATGTAATGAAGAAGCGTCGAGTGGAATGAGACAAGAGATTCACATTGTTACAACAAGAAGAAGTTTTTGTTTATTCAGTTTTGGCATCGTTCATTAGTGAAGAAGAGACTAAGTTAGCGTGTGTGTTCTTCGTGGAGAACATTCAAGACCAGTCATTGTTGATCAGATGGGATGAGTTAAGGCCATCAACATAAAGGTTTGCATCTTTGATTTCGATGGTAAAGGAGATTGAGAAGGAGGAAGAATGCCTCATCTTGCTAAAGCAGGACAAGAAGTAGAACTTGTATGCAATAGCTTAATGAAGAGAACTGCAAGTTGTTCAAGCAATGTAGTAGCGGCTCTCTTCAGTGTTCTATAGAGAAAAGGAATCTAAGAGAAAGAGTGCTAAGATGATGAACAGCAAGCCCGGGATCTATCAATGAAGCATAAGGTAGTGATGATCGATTTTGTAGTGATAACATTGGGATAATAACAGTAACCAAGTCAACATTGGCCGCACCTGTTCTTCTAGAAATTATGTTCCCAAAGAGTAAAATTTGCCTCAATAAGATTTTTGAAATATCATCTTATATGATGCAACGGTTGGAATCGTCAGCTGTTCGCAAGCAGGAAATAATAAGAATATCAACATAGTGATGCTTGCAAGAAGAAAAGAATGGGTATATTATGAAAAATCTCTCAATATGACAATTGTCATGAATTGTCTAGAGACGTCTCTTCCTCCCGAATCGTCTCTTCCAGTTTTTCTTTTTCTCTTATTCTTTTCTGTTCTTTTTAATTACTTTTATGTTGATCGTCTCTTCCATTTTTTTTTTCTCTTATTATTTTCTGTTCTTTTTAGTTACTTTTATGTTGAGAGATCATGGAAGATAAAAGATGAGATTAGAATTTCTAGCTAAACTGATCTTTAAGGTGCAAAATCAAAGCCTAAAACGTTTTCGTTACTTCTAATCTGATTAATCCTGAGTTTTAATAAGTTTTTTTTTATTTTTTATTCTCACCATTTTAACCAGTATCTAGTATATGGGTATGACCTTTCACTTTTTTTTTACTAATAGGCTCACTATTTACAACGTTTTGCATAGTGGCTCTGCAGTTTTCCCTCACGTAAGAACAAACTTCAGTTACAAATAGCAACATACAATATGCAAAAGTCCAGATTGTTTTAAATCATTACAACACATGCTTCAGGGTAACAACGAAAAGCTTCAAGCTAGCAAATTTTGGCTCATCTGAAAATCCTTGATCTTCTGCAACTCTTTAAGCTGAAACTCTTTCAAGTGTAGTAACATTACAGGATCATACTTCTTCGTGAGTTTCCATAAAGATTGGTGTGGTTATTCGCCTAGTTGGTGCAAGTCCCAAATGCTGGGTAAGCCAGGAGGATAAGGAAATTGCTGACCGCGCCATTTAGTATGTTTCACTGACGGTGATAAAAATAGAGGTGAGGAATAGAAGCTCAATCAAAGCCACAATTTTAACATGTTTCACGTTCATAAGTGATGATGAAGTAAAGCTCTTGTTCTGATATGAGCAAACCTTAATCACTAAAATGACATTTAGTTGACTGTTTCAGAGCAAAATTATTTTCCATTCGTATAAGAGAACATAGTAAACATTCTAATTGCTAATCTATTAGCAGCTCACAATACAACAAACATAAACCGTTGCACCCTATCAAACAATGGTTGAAATCACAATAACCAAAAAAAAATCAATGCTTCAAATTTTTTTTTTTGCTAAATGCTTCAAAGTTCTTATACTAAAAGCTTAGAAAACAGAGTAAGCGAATCGATACACGGGACGCGTGGCGGCATGATATCACAGGAGTTTCCAGGCTGTCTGCCTACGTGGACACCCTAGGAGGAATTTAAACCCGATTTTATATAAATATATAGATTGATTGAACCGATCTTACTAGGATTGCAAGGCGCGGACTATTGAATTGATCGCTTAAGACTTTATGTTATAAAACTAAACTAGATTTTGATCCGCGCTTCGAAAGCGCGGATATTATTTTTCACTTTTATAAAATATATTATTTGTTTGTAGTTATTAAATGTATTTATTTTAGTGAAACTTTCTTTATAATAAATTCGACACATATAATGTTTTTGGTAAACTATGTGCTTCTCTCGCTTTGTTTTATTCTCTCTCCAATCAACATATTTATTTGACTTGTTGTTAAAATAAATGATTTTAGTTAGCAACTGTACAATACTTTTACATTGATATTTTGTTTAAACAGTGTGACATATTTATATATTAATTAAATATTTACATTGTAATTTAAACTAAATTTTGTATATTTCAAAAATATATTACTATGTATTTTTATGTCAATATCAAAGCTGGATAAAAAATTCTAATCTGAAGAACCGAACCGATCACGATCCGAAAGAGTAATACCAAACACGAACCAAAATTGATTAAATATCTAAATTATTCAAAATTTTGATATTTAGACAGCCGAAACCATAACCAATTCGAACCAAAGTTTTTTGGATATCAAAATGTATCCGAAAAAGATATATATACTTATATATATTAATTATTTTTAGTTTTAGTGTATATAAAAACACCCATAATATATATGATACTTTTAGGTTGGTTTAAATATTTGAAATATATAAAATAATTAAATATAAATATCTAACATAGTGGAAGTACATTCAAAAGACCAAAACTATTTAAAATAATTATTGATTTTTGATCCAAAATTTAAACCAAACCAATTTATATGTTAAGTTTAGGTATTCTGACATATGTTATTCAGATTTATATACAATATATTATTTTATTTATAGATTTTAAGAAATTAAAAATATATAATGAATTTAAAAAAATAATTTAAATGGGTTATCGAACCCGAAGTGAACCCACAAAGATCCGAATATAATTCGAACTGAAATTTAGAAATATCTGAATGGGGCTGAAATCTTTGACCTCAGAAACCCAAAACTCAAGCAGATCTGAAACGAACCCGAATGGATACTTGAACGCCCGGCCCTAGTCATAATTCGAACTGAAATTTAGAAATATTTGAATGAGACTGAAATCTTTGACCATGAAGACCCGAAATTCAAACAAATCCGAAACGAACCGGAATGGATACCTGAATGCTCAGTCCTAGTCACTATTATGTATCATATATGTCATCATATAATTAATCGTATTGGTCCATCATATAAATAATAGAATAGCATTTCGTCGTAAAAAAAAAAAGGTCCATCATATAAATAATCATATAAGTAATAGTATTTTATATGTATCATCTTATAAATAATCATATATATTATATTCTTAAAGTTTAATGTGAATATAAAAACCATAATTTAAGTTGGTATATAAAATTAATCTTTTTGTTGTATTTTTTATATATATTGAAAACATTTTTTAAAAATGGTTATTGAAAAATATTTTAGTAAAAATAAATTTTTGAATATATGCATATTTTAAATCAATTTTTGAAATAAATCAACTTTAAATTATTATTTTGATTTCAAATATGTATATAAAATTTAAATTTTATTTTATGATTATTTTAGACAAAACAATGTTTTTAGGTAATTAGATTAGTCTATTTTGTATATTTTAAAACTGATATAATGGATTTCTAATTTTTATTAATAACATAAACCATTATTTTTTTCTTCTTGACATACTTTTATCCATGTTTCAAAGTTTTAATTTTTTGCATTAGTTCTCTATGAATTATTATTAATTTTATGATAATTTTTTTTTGAAAATTAAACTCTTGAAATTTTTATATTTGACTTAAAATAAGGTAATAATATTGTTTTTAAAAATTGTTTTATATAATATTTATATTTCAGTTTGTGTTTTTATTTTCACCATAAAGAATTGTAAATATAGTGACAGAATTGTAAATAAAAAGAAATATAGAAAGAAGGTTGTTTAATTTATTATAAAACAATGGCTAAATGTTTAAATAAAAAGAAGTATTAAATATGTTATTTATGTTTCTAAGCAATTCTCATTTGTTATTAATTTATTGAAAATACAATGGCTAAATGTGTAAATAAAAGAAAGTACACATCTCTACTATCCATGTTGCCAAACATATCTCATTTATCCTACTATCCTTGTTTCCAAACATCTCCAATTTGTACTTTAACTTTAATAATATAGATTTGAATATGATAATAAATAACCTTTTAAGGCTTTCCTTAGATGTTTGATCATTTAATGTGTTTAAAAAATCATTAATTGATGATTGTGTACGTATAGTTTTGATAATATTCAACTAGAAAGTTTAGTAAATCTGTCGAATTTGGTTCTATCATTTACTATTAATATATCCCCTTAGTATTAATAGAGGAGCAATTAAAAAGAATAACCTTTAAAGAGTAGAATTATTACCATGTTGCCATTTTGCATAGGTGTCTTCCTCACAATACACCTCAGCCTTCCTATGCATTAATCCTTAAATTACTAGATTATTTACATCAATTGCCATTGGTATGTCACAAATTTACAGCATGATTTTTCATTACATTTTGACTATAATTACTGATTTTTGTTCTTGATGACCTAATCTATGGAACGTAGTGGTAACTGAAACCAAATTAATGATTGATAGCTAACTATTTCTATAATTACGACCATGACTTATTCAAAATGTAAATGTTAATGTGTCTCGCTCTCTCTCTAAAATGTTAACGTTTTTTTGTTTAAATTTTTACAATACGAAAATGCAATTAATATTCCACCATCTAGAAGTCTTTTGGTTCTGGTCCACAATTTGTATTCTATAATAAAAAATAAAAAATCAATATTAAAATGCTAGATCAGTGGTTTACATCTTAATTTAATTTACCGGTTTTCTCAAGTGAGAGTAATGTATATTAGTATTTTCGGGATTTTAGAAAATCATAATTTTATTGAATTAAACATTCAGGAAGCATATTATTGGATTACACCACACAAATACTTAAACACGTAGCTGTTCATTTTATTGAATTAAACATTCAGGAAGCGCAGGTCTTATCCTAGCAGTATTGGCAAATTAATTGGAGAGATGGTAATATTTAATACTTATTGTATAAAATAATATTTCAACCCTATATATACTTTAATTATAATAACACATTTTTGTATTTTTTTGCAAGATCGCTTCAAGAAGCTTACTAACATTGATGGATTTTCAAAAGTTGTTTTTGAACCAAACGGTGTTCCAGAAATCGATGCTTTCAAGAAGAGGTATTATATTTAATTTCTATGCCTTTCTTAATTAAATTTGTAAATAGTTATACTATTAACCTTTATTTGTTCTCTTTATAGGATTGCAGACAATGGAGTTTAATTTCTATAAGTGGCAATTCTTTTTTTTTAATGTTTTTTTTAATTTTTTTGCGCTCCTTTTCTGCTTTATTATTAATAGTACTTTAATGTCTTATTTATGTTTTTAAAAATATTATTCAGCATTTATTTTATGTCAACAATTATGTCTTATAAGTTTCAAGTGAATGACCCATTTCAAACTTGAGATAGATTCTTATATTTTAAAACAAATACAAATCCATAAAGTAATCTTATTTTAATCCAATATGTCGATCCTCAACTTTTCAACATAAGACATGATGTTTGTTATTTGTATCCTCTAATGCATATATTCGTGTTATCATTGTCTCACTTTTATCATATTTTACATATTCATACTATACATGTATATAACAATTTAAAAAATATTACGTACGTAAAATAATTTATTAGTTTTTTCACCCCGCGCAAAGCGCGGATCATATCCTAGTTTTATTATATAATTTATTATACTCTACATTGTATACATTTCTAATTTCTTTATATTTGTTTAATGTTTTGACTTAATATTCAACTACAAAAGCTTAATAAACATGCATTATTTGCTTAGTGTTTTGTTATATAATCTATAATATAAGAAATTTAGTATGCGTAATTTATTAATTGTATGTAAGGAAAAAAACAATATGGTATATTTACTATCTATATATATAAAAATATGTTCTTTCACTCCTTAGTGCGCCACCTAGGATTCCACGTCCCAAAATCGTCTTCTGACGTTGTGACACGTATTCCACATTAAAATGCAACGTTTCATTAATCTAAGTCTATAATCGATGTGGGCTTCACGGTTTAAATTATTGGATTTTTGATATTTGTTATTTGGGCTGTTAAAAATAAAATTATAGCATATATTCATCGTCTTTAAGAAAGTTGACCATCAACCTCTAAATTTCATTGTGTTCTTCAAGCTCTGACTACATCAACGAGAATGGAATTTCGGAAGGGTTGTGTGGGAAGAATCTCTGGATCACGCCACATTCGTCTCTTTTCGTACAAGCTTATTCGCCTTGGAACCGTAAACCGTTACGGGACGCATTGATTAATTGCATCGAAGGACATTTTAAACTCCTTCGACGCACTCAAGCAGAATTCTTCGTTCAATGCATCTTTTCTTGAAACGGTGGATTTTAGCTATAAAAAGGTTCATCTCGTGATGATCATCTTCACAAATCCTAATAACTCCTTTGAATTTTATCTGGTTTTTAAATTATAATTGGATATATTTTTATATATATAGATTTAAATGGATATTTTTTTAATAAATTAAAAACAGCTTTTTGATTAAAAACAACTAAACGAATAGTCGATTTAATAAATTTATATTCCTAATATTTAAAATAAGAATTTATTTTTTAAACATATATAATATCAGTAATTAACGTCATCATCATCTACATCTAGATCTATATGTATGCTAAATTATTTTAATTTAAATTTGTTTATAAGAAGTTTAAAATATGTAAATCTATAATAAAGAAAATAAATAGTTGTATTCAATAACAAACACAATCAAATATTTAAAAATATGTTATCTCATTCCTTCGCGCGCCAGCTAGGATTCCACGTCACAAGGTCGTCTCCTGACGTTGTGACAGGTGTCCCCCATTAAAATGCAATGTTTCATGGATTTAAAGTCAATAATCGATGTGAACTTCACGGTTTAAATTGTTAGATTTTGATATTTGTTATTTAGGCTGTTAAAAATAATATCATGACCCATATTCATCGTCTTTAAGAAAGTTGACCATCAACCTCTAAATTTCATTGTGTTCTTCAAGCTCTGATTACATCAACGAGAATGAAGTTTCGGGAGGGTTCTGTGGAACGAATCCCTGGATCACGCCACATTCGTGTTTTTTTCGTACGAGCTTCTTCGCCTTGGAACCGTAAACCGTTACGGGATGCATCGATTAATTGCATCGAAGGACATTTTAAACTCCTTCGACGAACTCGAGCAAAATTCTTCATTCAATGCATCTTTTCTTTCTTTGAGATGGTGAATTTTAGCTATAAAAAATTATCCCATGATTACCATCTTCACAAATCTTAATAACCCTTTGAAAGTTATCTAGTTTTTAAATCATAATTGTGTATATTTATATATATATATGTGTAGATTTAAACGGATATTCTTAATAAATTAAAAACAACTTTTTGATCAAAAAGCTAAACGAATAGTTGGTTTAATAAATTTATATTCCTAATACAGCAGCCTGATTATTATCAACCCTTACAGGTAGCACATCTTATTCAATCCGGCTAGTTTCGTTTTGGATTACAAAATCTATAATCGTAGAAAAACAGAATCTAGTATGGACTAGCTTAATAATTTTTGATTTTGAGTTAAAGAATGTCAGTTTTTGGTTCGGCTCAGCTTTTATTCTTTCCAGTAGCCTCTTGGTCTATCCTGTATAGTGAATTTATACTGGTTTTGTTTACTTAGGCAAATGTTCAACCCATGGTGCAAATGATTGAGCACTCTGATCCACCAAAAGATGTCTTTCGTGCAATGGTCGAAAATACTGCAATGAGTCAAGAAGACCTTGAGGATGAGCTCTGCGGTGATGAAGGTCTTGCTCATATAAGCATCAAAGAACCAGTTTACTTGTTGTGCCATATTTAAGATAAAACCCCCTTATCAGACTTGTGCTTGAGGATTTGCAGGAATAGACGGAGTTACTAAGGCATGATATCAAAGGCCGGCTAAATGATGATCAAGTTCCATAAGCTACTTGACAATATTTTCTTCCAGATGTTAAATTTTATATACTTGTTTGAAAATATCCTCTCTTCACTAGCTATGATCCCCCACTTTGTATCAAGAAGTAGGGTTGGGATGCTCTACTATGCTGAATATAATCATAGTAATTTATCTGGTCTCGAAAGTGCCTGTTCAATTTGATATTTCCATCTATAACCGCATTGACTCGACTTCCAGACAATTAATCCGTGATTCCAAATCATGATTACAAAATCTAGTATATAGAAACTTTTAAGTTATCATGAAACGTTTTTATAATTTTTGTTTGGTTTGAAAATACATTGTACACTATTTCAAAAACGATCTAAAACATGGACAAGTCGGTTCTAAAACATGGAAACTACTTCATCCCTCTATTGAAACGTAAACACAAGACACCAAGAATTCCTCAATAAGTACTCACTTATATTAATCTCAAACTCACAACTTCTCAAGTCATGTTACATCTCTTTATATAGTCATGACAACTCCTAATATCATTAGGTAAAACAACACAAGATAAATCCTAAACTCATTAAGATAACAACAACTTTATAGATAACTCTTATCCTAATCTCATATGATAACTTCTCTCCTAAGTTATCTCAAGCTTATGTCAACAATCTCCCCCTTAAGCTTGAGATCATCTTTAGACACACTTTGCACTCCAATCATTTCTCTCATCTCTTTGAAACTGATCTTCCCAAGTGCCTTAGTTAGGATATCAGCCTTTTGCAGCTTCCCTGCTACATGCTCTACGATCACAAGTCCATCTTCCACGCATTCTCTTATGAAATGAAAGCGCCTGTGAATGTGTTTGCTCCTCCCATGGAACACCGGGTTCTTGGTCAATGCAATTGTCGACTTGTTATCACAGCGAATGACCACTTTATTCTCCTTGTCTTCTGTAATCTCCTCAAGCAGTTCATGTAACCACAACGCTTGTTTTGCAGTCTCAGTGGCTGCCATAAACTCAGCTTCACAGGAAGAGAGTGCAACGATTTCTTGCTTCTGTGAACACCAACTTATCGGACACTCGTTCAAATAGAAGATATGTCCTGTAGTGCTCTTCCCATCATCTGGATCCACATTGTAACTTGCATCGCTGTACCCTACGAGCTCCTGTCTTCCATCATTCCTGTAGAACAAACCAAGAGAAGTCGTTCCCTTTAGATAACGTAAGACCTGTTTGAGCGCAGCTCCATGTGACGTCTTAGGATCATGCATATAGCGGCTTAGGACCCCAACACTCTGAGCTAGATCAGGTCTCGTATGAATTAGATATCGTAGACATCCAATATTTCTTCTAAACGCCCTTTCATTGATTGCTTCTTCAGAGGTCGCTTTAGATAGTTTGAGCCCTACTTCCATTGGAATATGAACCGCATTGCACTCAGCCATCCCCGTCTCCTCCAAGATCTTGACAGCATATCGTTCTTGTTTCAGAACTACTCCTCCTTGTACCTGAAGAACCTCGATGCCAAGATAATAGTTGAGCTTCCCGAGATCACTCATCTCAAACTTTAGTGCCATCTCTTGTTTGAACTCGCATATATCTTCTAGACTCGAACCTGTAACCAGCAAATCATCAACATAAACTGCTACAAGTAGCAGTGAGTTAGGCATTCTTCTTCGAAACAGAGACGGTTCTTTAGATGACTTGACAAATTTAAGCTCCTTCAGAATCCGATTTAGCTTGATATTCCATGCCCTCGGGGCTTGCTTCAAACCATACAAAGCCTTATGTAACTTATAGACTTTGCTCTCACTTCCTTTTATCTTGAACCCCTCAGGTTGAGAAACAAACACTTCCTCTTGTAGCTCGCCATGGAGGAAGGCTGTTTTTACATCAAGGTGATGTATCTCCCATCTATTAGATGCAGCTAATGCAATGATTACTCGTACTGTCTCCATCCTAGCCACAGGAGCAAATACCTCCTCAAAGTCCACTCCGTAACGCTGAACATAACCCTTTGCAACGAGTCTAGCTTTGTACTTATTTATGCTTCCATCTGCATTATGTTTCACTTTGAAGATCCACTTCAAACCAATTGCCTTACACCCAGCCGGAAGGTCAACAAGAGTCCATGTATGGTTCTTTTTTATTGAGCTTATTTCCTCTTCACATGCGTCTCTCCATACCTTCTCTGTTCTGGCCTCATTCCAGTCCCATGGCTCTTCATTAATGGTCAAAAGAATCCGCTCTGCTTCCTCCATTGACTCAGATAATAGCACATAGTCTTCCAAGTATCTGGGCTTGACACTTTCTCTTGCTGATCTTCTTACCATCGGATGCTCCTCTGTTTCTTCTTCTATCTCAGTATCACTAGTTACTTCATCTTCCTCGCTAGAACTTTCAGCAGCTTTATCAGTTTCTTCTCGAGTTTGGATCTCTGGGAGTGTGATCATTACCGAGTTTTGCTTCTCCTTCTTGCTTGAGTTCCACTTCCATACTCTGTTTTCATCAAAAACCACATCCCGGCTTACTACTATCTTCCGGTTGATCGGATCATATAAGCGATACGCCTTTGACCCTGGCTCCACTCCTAGATGCACCAACGTTCTAGACCTGTCATCTAGCTTTCTCAGATACGGTGCTTCACTTCTTGCAAAACAGACACAGCCAAAAACACGTAAGTGTTCAACGTTTGGCTTTTTCTTCTTCAAGCATTCGTATGGAGTCATGACTTTAAGCGTACGGGTTGCCACTCGGTTGATAACATAAGTCGAATGTCTCACTCCTTCTCCCCATAAATAGTTTGGTACCTCCATAGCTTTCATGATACTTCTCGTCATCTCCATCAAAGTCCGGTTTCGCCTCTCAACAACCCCATTTTGTTGTGGGGAATAAGGTGCGGTGAGGTGACGTTGTATCCCTTGACTATCACAGAAACTCTTGAACTCGTTTGATGTGAATTCCCCTCCTCTGTCTGTTCTGAAAATCTTAATTTTCTCTCCAGTTTCTCTCTCAACCAATTCTTTAAACCTTTGAAACTTAGCAAAAGCTTCGCTCTTCTCTTGCAACAGGATTGACCACATGTAGCGTGTGTGGTCATCAATTAGAACGAAGATATATTTATTACCTCCTGCCGTTGATGGTGATATTGGCCCGCAGAGATCACCATGTACGAGTTCCAGAGCTTGTGAAGCACG
Source organism: Raphanus sativus (assembly GCF_000801105.2). Taxonomy (NCBI): domain Eukaryota; kingdom Viridiplantae; phylum Streptophyta; class Magnoliopsida; order Brassicales; family Brassicaceae; genus Raphanus; species Raphanus sativus. The sequence goes on from NC_079516.1 coordinate 22,781,186, forward strand.
AAACGAAGTTGCGTTTGGAAAGCTTGTCCTAGTCTGTTTTCCTAGAAAACATGATGCACACTTCTCCTTCTCTACTCGTATGTTAGGTATACCAGTAACCATCTTCTTTCTCATCATCGACTTCATGTTCTCTAGCCCCACATGTCCAAGTCTTGAGTGCCAAAGAGTAGAATCACTGTCCTGTCTTAGAAGCAAACATTTAGTATTATCAACTTCCATGACTACCTTGTATAGCCGATTTCTGGACCTTATAGCCTTCACAAGTAGTTTTCCTTCTTGATCATATAGCGTGAGATAGTCTTCCTTCATTCGTACGTCACATCCAGCCTCTGTTGCTTGCCCTAGGCTGACGATGTTACTTCTCAACTCCGGAATGTAATATACGTTGCTCAAGACTTTTCTCTTTCCATCTTTGCTTATGAACACTATCGATCCTTTACCCTTTATATCAATTCGAGAGTCATCCCCGAATCTCACTTTTCCTGTCACCTTCTCATCGATCACAGAAAAATAATCTCGATTCCCAGACATATGGTTACTTGCTCCGTTGTCTAAGTACCAGATGTTGTCTTGATCAGTGTGTATATCAAACTTGCTTGGTGTGACTTTCTGCTCGTTTAGATAAACTACCTCATTGACCATCAACTCCTCTGCTTCTCGAGTGCTTTCATCATCATTCTCCTGTGTCTCTTGAAGCTTCAGTAAACGGTCAGGACAGTTATACGCATAGTGACCAGTTTTGTCACAACGATAGCATACAACTTTCGAGGTATCTCGTCCTTGTTTCCAGTCTCTCTGATTATTGTACCTTCCCCGTCCTCTTCCTCTAAGACCTGAGAAACGTCCACCTTGTCCTCTTCCTCGTCCACTACCACCATCTTGGTCTCCTTGAGCATCCATGTTCGCATACATGAGCTTTCCTTGCTCCTCATTATGATCCTCATCTTGAATTCGCTCCTCATATGCTTTCAGTCTTCCCACTATGTCCTCAAAGCTAGTGGTATTAAGGTTGAGAACCTGTTCAAGAGCAGCAATAATCTGTATGTACTTCTTCTTTGGTAGGCTATGAAGAAACTTCTTTACTAGCTTTGGCTCATCAATTGTTTCTCCTAAGGCTGAAGATTTTGAAGATATCTCTGTGATCCTTCCAGAGAACTCGTCTATAGTCTCTGTGTCTTTCATCTTTAGTCTTTGGAAGTCATCCATTAATGTCTGCAGCCTAGCTTCACGCACCCGGTCAGCTCCTATATGTCTCTGTTTTATTGCCTCCCAAACTTCTTTTGCTGTCTTAAGAGTACCAAATTGTAGTAGTAGCCCTTCTGGGATGGACTGAAACAGTAGAGCTCGAGCCATATTGTTCTTATCTCCATCATCTATTCCTGGTTCTATTGTTTCCCACACCATATGTACTTTGAGCATCACATCCATCCGCATACTCCACACTGTGTAGTTTGTGGTGGTAAGCATCGGACATTGGATTGCAGAAAGTCTACTTCCCTTTGGTTTGCTTGTCGCCACAACTATATCCTTGTCTCCCATATCTCTGTCGTCTCTCAGTGCTTACTTTGTCTTTCTCGGAAGTTTTTGTTTAAGCTTTCAATAATGCTCTGATACCACTTATTGAAACGTAAACACAAGACACCAAGAATTCCTCAATAAGTACTCACTTATATTAATCTCAAACTCACAACTTCTCAAGTCATGTTACATCTCTTTATATAGTCATGACAACTCTTAATATCATTAGGTAAAACAACACAAGATAAATCTTAAACTCATTAAGATAACAACAACTTTATAGATAACTCTTATCCTAATCTCATAGGATAACTTCTCTCCTAAGTTATCTCAAGCTTATGTCAACACCCTCTGCTTAGTTTCATCTCTTTCCATCTGATGTGGTGGATGAAATTTTTTTAAATTCTGGGTGATGGTTTTTGAAAGAGGTGTTAGGAGCGTTGTTAGGAGACATGTTTCAAAGCTGAATTCAGCGTACTAGAATTGTTGGTGGGTTATTTGAAATAGGTTTTTATTGAAAGATTTTTGCAATTGCAAAAACTAACTGAAACACAGGCAAAGACAATGGTTCAATCGTTCCATTTTTTTTTTTGTGCGACGTTCAATCGTTCCATATACTATAGGTAAATGCACTTTGGTACTATAACATAGTACTGATAACCCTCATAGGAATTCATGATGTTATAACTCTTAAATATTTCCATATACTATAAATCATGATGTTACAATTCACTCACGTTACCATTCTTTTAGAGCAATGTATTCATGTTAGATTGATTTCACATAAGACTCCACACTCGTTTGAACTTGGTTTTAGTTTTGATACCATTTGTAACACCTAACAGTCTATGGCTAATAGGTTTCTAGCATTATGAATTTTCTCCGTAACCGCACAATATCTTAAATCAGGAATAAATCGCTTATCCTTCTATTATTCCAACCAAATCAAAATTTTAAATTTTTCTGTATACTACAAATCGGATGTTACACAATTGTTCTTATCCGAAAATTCAGTTTGATCAATTTAAAAATAGCAATCACGAAATCTGAGTTCTTTTGGAGAGAAAAAAGCTCTGGGTTTTCAAATAATTTCACCAGGAGGCAACTCGGCGAGCTTCGCATGACTACCAAGCACACGTTCCATATCAAACCGGACCTCAATATTGCGAATGCTATAACCAACCACCATTAGCCAATACAACAATTTTGCAAGGTCCGTTGCGCTTGTCTCTGTCACATTCGTCTGTGTAGCCACCACCAAGGCATTGATATCAGTCACGTTATATAACAAAACAAAACGAAGAACAAAGATTCAGCTAAAGAAGTTGATGACACTAGACCTTCATTTGCTTTGGATCTGTGTCTGATACAGCTAGAAGCCGGTTGATAAATGCATTCATAGCCACAGCAACATCTTTGCCTGCAGTGCTTGTAAGCTCCTACGAAAATTCAAAGCATTCCAATTGAGAAAAGACACCATTATTTGATAAGAGACAAATTCACAAGAATACATGAGTGAGTTCTTCTCATGCCTTAAGATTTTGAGGCTCGAGAGATTTTAGATACTCCAGAATCTCGTTCTGCTCATTCGCAGATTTTCTCCCTACTTGACGGTTCAGTTCTTCGATCTCTGCTTCCAGAAGCTCGATATACTTTTTCGCATCAATTTTCTCGGGACCAGAAATGTTATTCCATCTGATCACTTCCCCTGATACATTCTTTTGCGTTCCAGGTGCATAGTCTTGATCATCCCCCTGGCTTAATCAGAATTGAAAACCAGAATCACTTAAATAATTTTAGAGATCAAACACGCACATAATCCAGCTACAGAGAGAGAATGTGATAGTTTTTTTTTCATTGAAATCACTGAAGAGAAGTAAATTAACGCAAGAAGGGTCTTAACAACTGACCAAACGAGACCAATATGTTCCATCTCAACCTAACAAATTTAATTATAGTTTCTGAGATGTCCTTTACACATACACAGGCCAAGTAAAAATTTCTCTAGAAAATTGTTACCCTTTTATGACGTGGTTCAGGAAGAGCAACCTGCTCTAAACTTTGTTGCAATTCAAGACGATATTGAGTGTTTCTGAACATGTACCCGGTCATCAATACGCTCATCATCAACTGTGCCAGGTTTTCAGCAACCTATAAAACCAAAAAGCAACATCAATACAAAACACAGGACACAGCTACTGAAACGTATGATTACGAGAAGCACCCACAGAGGTGACTGTAACGGAGAAAAACTGCGGAGGTAGCGTTCCAATCATATTAGTCACAGTATGTCGCATTGCATCAACCACCTAATATCACATTACAAGAAACATATAAAATCACAAGTTCTAGCTCTTCTTCAAAATAAATCAGAAGCTTACATGTTTAGGCGCGCGTTTAACGAACAACTCCATAAACTCCGGTTTCACATTCTGAACATACTCGAGTAAAATGTCCCTCCGGGTTTTGGGCTTTATCAAAAGTAACGAATTAGGTTTACGAACAGTGAAGAAGCTGCAGCTAAACGACCCAAAATTAGTAATTTACCAGATTGCCACTGGGAGGTGTGAACTCTTCAGAGGGCTGATTATTTGACGAACCATGAGCCTTAACTCTCAGAACCAAATTTTTACTGCAAATTCTCGGCTTCATCTTCAATGGGAAGCTCACAGAGGAAGTAGACAGTTTAGGTTCAAGGTTGGATGAAAATAACGAGGAGGGGCGAGACAGTGATTGTAAGAGCGAGAACTGAATCGTTAACGAGCACATCTTCGAAACCCTAATCTATGTTCCAATTACGATCGCCTTAATCGATTTGAGAAAGCTTGTTTGTTCGCTGGCAGGTTGGGGTTTTATCATCCAAAGAGGAAAGGATTAGGCACGCGGTGGAAGAACATAAAAAAAAAAAACCCGACAAAAGTGATGATCTTGTCCATTGATTTCTTCGACTCTTTTAAAAAGAAAACTGGACCAGAGCTGCAAAAGAAACCGTCAAAACCATTTAAATACCAGCAAAAACCACTGAACCAATCAAACCAACAATACATTGAAATCCGATCTATATTCAGAGTTTTTACTTAATTGAAAGAATTCAATGAAATTTAATGTATTTGTAATTAGATGTACTAATGGATTTGATTGATTTGTTTGTAATACATTTTGATTAGTATGTGACATTGGAAAAGTATGTTAAAGATTTATTAACCTGTGTGAGAAAAAATTCTCTCTCTAGCAAACTCGCTCTGACCTCTCTCTAAGAACCGCCGCCGTGATCTTTGCTTCCGACCAACGGTTTTGGTTCTCACAGCTGCCGTCGGTCCGGCTATGTTTCTTTTCTTTTCTTTGCTGCATGTTTTTATCGGCGGAGATGGGACAGTTGCGCTCCCTTTCCTTTGGTTTTTTCTTCTGCCGGGATGCGGTGGCTTCTCGAGCATCACCGTCGCCGGGTTTTGTTCCCAACATCACATCTACCGATAGATGGATGGTTGGCTTGTTGACTATGGGGCTGCGCCGTTTTCTTTCTCGGAGGTGGTCGCCGGCTATCGTCGTGTCCTGTGGAAGTGCTCGCGCTGTTGAGGTTCGTTTTCATGTGGGGTGGCCGAGCTTGGATGGGATATTGCTTCAATTGATGAAGCTCTCTCTCTGCTGCGGCGTTTGTCTAGAAGAAACTGAAGCCCGAGACTTTTAACACTGTCGTTGAAAGTGGATTTCAGTGTTCGAGTTGTATTTCCCGGTGGAATCCGGTGGTCCGATGATTGGATTGTAACGGTGGCGACTTTCATGCGTAGACGATGATGGTGGTCTTGCTCCGGTGGAGAAACGTTTAGCGGTCCCGGCGGTGATTCCAAGCCAATTTTGATGGTGACGGTTCGTTTTTCTCGCCACATGTGCCGTTGGCGTGTCGTCTCTCCACGTTGAGCGGTGCGCGGTGGTTCGGGTTACCTTTTCGGTTTTGGGCTGGAATTGGTTTATGGCCTGATGGGCCTGCTTGTTTTGTTTGTGTTGTTGCCCAGGGTTGGGCTTTCTTTGTATATCTCTTGTTTTCTTGGCCTTTTTGGCCCATCTTAATAATAGTAGACGGCAAAAAAAAAAGTATGCTAAAGTGATGAGGAGCAAGAAGAAAGTATGCCAGAGTGTAAATTTTATGTCGGTTTAATCGTTTTGGTTTGGGGTTGTTAAGAATAAATCATCTATATTATCTATATTATTAAAGTTGAAGTACACAATTTGATTGTTTGGAAACAAGGATAGTAGAATAAATGAGATATGTTTAGAAATATGAATAGTAGAATAAATGAGATATATTTGGAAACATGGATAGTAGAGATGTGTACTTTCTTTTATTTACACATTTAATCAATTGTATTTTAAATAAATTAATAACAAATGAGAATTATTTGGAAACATGAATAATATTAATAATTCTTTTTATTAAAAAATTTAGCCATTGTTTTTACAATAAATTAAACAACCTTCTTTTTATATTTCTTTTTATTTACAATTCTTTATGGTGAAAATAAAAACACAAACTGAAATATAAATAGTATATTATATATAACAATTTTTAAAAACAATATTATTAACTTATTTTGTTTAGTCAAATATAAAAATTTCAAGAGTTCAATTTTTAAGAAAAATATATCATAAAATTAATAATAATTCATAAAAAAATAATGCAAAATATTAAAATTTTGAAACATGGATAAAAGTATATCAGTTTTAAAATATACAAAATGGACTAATCTAATTATCTAAAAACATTGTTTTGCCTAAAATAATCTAAAAACATTGTTTATATACATATTTCAAATCAAAATAATAATTAAAGTTGATTTATATCAAAAATTGATTTAAAATATGCATATATTCAAAAAAAAAAATTATTAAAATATTTTACAATAACCATTATTAAAAATGTTTTCAATATATATATAAAAAATACAACAAAAAGATTAATTTCATATACCAACTTAAATTATGGTTTTTATATTTCATATTAAACTTTAAGAATATAATATATGTGATTATTTATAAGATGATACATATAAAATACTATTAATTATATGATTATTTATATGATGGACCAATACAATTAATTATACGATGACATATATATGATACATAATAGTGACTAGGGTTGGGCGTTCATGTATTTATTCCGCTTCGGTTCGTTTCAGATCTCTTTGGGTTTCGGGTTTCCGTGGTCAAAGATTTCAGCCCCATTCATATATTTCTAAATTTCAGTTCGAATTATGACAAGGACTGGGCGTTCAGGTATCCATTTAGGTTCGTTTCGGATCTGTTTGGGTTTTGGGTTTTCGGAGTCAAAGATTTCAGCCCCATTCAGATACTTTTAAATTTTAGTTCGAATTATATTCGGATTTTTGCGGGTTCAGTTCAGGTTCAAATAACCCATTTAAATTAATTTTTAAAATTCATTATATATTTTGAATTTCTTAAAATCTATAAATAAAATAATATATTGTATATAAATCTGAATAATATATGTCAGAATATCTAAACTTAACATATAAATTGGTTTGGTTTAAATTTTGGATCAATAATCAATAATTATTTTAAATATTTTTTGGTGTTTTGAGTGTACTTTCACTATGTTAGATATTTATTTTTGACTATTTTTATATATTTTTAAATATTTAAACCAACCTAAAAGTATCATATATATTCTGGATGTTTTTATATACAATAAAACTAAAAATAATTAATATGTATATCCAAAATACTTCGGTTCGAATTGGTTATGGTTTCGGTTGTCTAAATATCAAAATTTTGAATAATTTGGATATTTAATCAATTATTGTTCGGGTTTGGTATTACTCTTTCGGATCGTGATCGGTTCGGTTTTTCAGATTTGAATTTTTTATCCAGCTTTGATATTGACATGAAAAATAAATAGCAATATATTTTTTAAATATACCTCCGCACGGACGTGCGGATCAAAATCTAGTTTTAAGTTTTAACCATGTCTAATCCATCTAAGTCAATTTCAAGTTTTTTTTACATCTTAACATCGCCATGTAACTGATAGGATCTATATGGCTTTCGTTAATTAATTTCAGCTTTAAGTTTGTGAAATTACAGATTTCAAGACAAAACTCCCGTATGAGATTTGTAGTCCACTTTCAAAAAACTTTTTTCCAAATGTTTGTTATCAGAAACAAGTTACGACAAAGAAAAAAACAAATAACAGCCAAGATTGGGATAATAAACATTATTTTGAAAATACAACAACATCAAAGAACTACAGCCTCGAAACAGATTCAATAACCACAATTCATCACTCCACCTCAATCCTATTAAAATACTAATCAAAGACCAAACCAAAGCTACATAGAGCAATCAGAATCTGTAGTATCTAAGGGCGTTTCAAAGAAAAGGTGTGGTTTTAGTTATCTTTTTTTTTTCTTGTAGTTCTATTAATGAAAAAATTATGTAACAATACTTGGTCACAGTAGATTAAGACGATGGCTTCAGGTTCCTTATTGCAGCGGCCATAATCTGAGAGACACGCATGTAAAACTAAATTAAAGTAGAAAAGAAAGAAAAATATTCCAGTCAGAAGTAATTAATATAAATAAATATACGTACCCGGGCAGTTCCAGGATCGAACTTTCTTTCACCAACACTTGTGTTCCTGTCATCTCTCCTTGTGGCTACACTTCTTTTACTAGATTCCATACTGTAGTTCACTGTCGATTTTGTGTGATCTTCCACATTGTTGCTGGTTCCGCTGCATCCTTCTTCCATATTTGTGGTACGGTCAGAACCACAAACTGGGTTATATAGGGGCTCTGCGTCGTCTTCAGTAGCTTTGCTCTTGCTTCTAGTTATGTAGGCACTGGTATCACTGGTTCGGGGGCTTTTTCCCTTCTTCGAAAATTGTGTAGCCGCTGCTCGTGCGCCCGCAATTGCAGCTGTGAGACTGGTAAGTTGTTCTGTCTTAAGTCTTTTCTTCTCTTGTGTTGTAGAGGAAACAGAACCCGGTTTTAAAGAAAAGGTGCATGTTGGGTCTGGAAGAGGAAATTTCACCGGAAAAGGAGTTTGAGAAGGCGTAAGACCTCTCGCTGCTGCGGCATGAATCTGTTTCATTAAATAAATAAAAACACAGCAAGTAAATGTTACTACGCTACGCACCCCAAAATCTTATGTGCTAAATAAAAGTTTATTACCTTATTTTCTAAGTTATAAACTCCCTGGTACCCGCGCATCTCAAACGGAATAATCAGTTTCTAGAGCCATAGAAACAAATGGTCGATAGCTTATCAAAATAATAAAAAAAAAAACAAAAGATGAAGTGAGTAATCATTCACCTGTGGCTGCTCACATAGCCAACAAAAATCGGTTTGTCCTTCAAGCCTCACCTGTTATACAAAAAACATTTATGGTTTGCTCATTATACTATTGAAATATGGACAAGGAGCAGATTTAATATTTCAAAGAACAGAAACACAGTAAGAAAGACAACAAAATTGTTCTACCCCTTGAGATAAAGACTCCCAGTTCTTAAGTTCATCGCAGCTGACACAGCCAACAACATCCACACATCCTATACGAGCAAAACCGAATCAAACATTATCCATGCAAATCAGGCAGAGCTTAGACGAGAACTTATTAATCTTTAGTAAAAATACCTATTAGTCTAGAAACTGGGTAATGCTGGGGAAACTGAATATCGGTGATCCCGTCAAGAGTGTAAATTTCTTGATAAAACGCTTCCATTGCTTTTATTGTAGCTTCATCAGGAACTTTACTAGCAGCATGAATCCATAGACGACCTATAAAAGGTAAAAACTTCCACCATTTTAGAAGTGATTAACGTATCCAATAGAACACACATACTTCATACAAGGCTCAATTTCTGGGTGAAGTTTTTATTCTAAATTCAAATTAACGAAACCCCGTTATGATTGTTTGAAACCTGTGCAAGTACAGTCAGCGTTGATGCAACTAAACAATACAAAGCTAAATCGAATACAAAACAAAGAGTTCAAAATCTGGATATGATTGTTTGAGATAAAATTCAGGTTTATACCTCGAATCGGCGCAGGCCAGGACCTGCCTTCGATGCGCTTAATACCATGGACCAGAAGCGAAGCCCATGGCTGATGCATAGTCAAACACGGGTTTTTGTAATTTCCACGACTCATCGCTGGATTTCTTTGCTGCAAAATCTCTAATACCTTAAACTTTCCCTAATTGGTGGAATCTAGGTTATGCTGGAGAGCGACAAAGTAATGTCCAGAAGTTGAACTACTGTATGTTAAAAAGGCAAAACCAAAACCAAAAAAGATCCGGCTCTTGGAAAACTAGCACGTGACAACATGCGTGAAACTAGTTCAATGTACTTTTCTTTTTTTTTTCAACTTTGGGCCACAACGGGCCGGCCGTTAGCCCATCAACCTTAAGGTGAACTTTGTCACAAGGCATGACCACTGAACCATGACCATCTCGTAGGGGTGGGAAAAAAACTCAAACCAAACCAAACCGAACCAACCAAACTGAAGTTAAACCGAACCAAACCAAACTGTGTTATTTATGTAATCCAATTGGTTCGTGTTTTACTCAATCCGAACGGTTTGGTTTGGTTTGGGTTTAAACCTAACCAAACCGAACCAAACCGATAATTCAATATATATATATATATAGTAAAAATATATATGATATATATATATTAACATATTGTAAATTTTAGTTAAAGTTTCGTTTTTCATTTTTTCATAACTTCCATATCTTTAAAAAAATTATAAATACGATTCAAATAATACTATTATATATAAAATCATGTAGCATAAGTTTTTATATTCTCACTCTATCGTTTATGAGTTAATTATTTTTTAATAAAAGTATAAAACTGATGTCTTCATATTTTATAACCAATCCGAACTACACCGAACCAAACTAGACCATAATAATGTAAACCGAACTAAATCTAAACCAAACCGAACTGAACCAAACCGAATTAAACCCAAACCTAACCCAAACCAAAGCTACTTTGGTTTTAATTGGTTTGAGTTTTATAAAACCCAAATTACCCAAACCAAATCGAACCCAAACCGAACCCGAACCCAAACTGAACCCGAAACTAAACCGAAATGCCCACCCCTACCATCTCGGCAACTAGTTCAATGTACTAAACGCGGATTGTTGACAATTAAAAGTTCCATAATAATACTTAAAAAGTTTAAAAGGTGGTGGATTTGAGCAATTTTTTGGTTTAGTTGAGGTGGTTTTAGTTGATAAATTAAATTTCAAAAATTAAAGTGAATTTTTAATACAAGAAACAAACCAGAAGCGAAGTTAATATTATAAACAAACTAGATATGAGCCCATTGCGTTCTAACGGGTTTTGTTTGATGTTTTATTTAATAAAAACATAATAAAAATCATTTTATTATAGTTTTATGATTTTCTGTTATATGAAATTTATTTTATAATTAAAAACTCTTTTTCACACATAAGTTCAAGTTAATATTTGTATTTTATAATCATTGTTCATGGATCAATGTTGTAAATTTTGCAATTAGGATTAAAGAATATACTATACCTAAACGTTTAAACTCAACACAACCCAAAATAAGAAATTGAATGAAAGGTAAAAAGAAATCAAAGTTAAATACATCAATCGAGTCGAGAACAATATTATAAATGTTCTTATGTACTACCTTAATGCTTTATTAAATAAGTTCTAAAAAGTTTATTTTGCTAGGATTTTAAAAAGGAAAATTTTTTTTTTTATAAATCTCCTATTTAGTTACAATAAATAAATTAAATTTAAAAATTAAATACTCTTTTATTTTTTTCAGATTTTAGAAAAGAAAAATTTGTCATATAACCTATTACAATTATATTCTCTTTAGAATTTCAGAAAAAAAAATTGCTATCAAATAATTATTTCTAGTTATTAATAAATAATCTTAAAATTGCTTTTATTAAAAATTTGTATCAATACCACTTTTACACTTCTTTCGTTTCGTTAATTAAAGAATTTTTAATATTATGTTCATCATCACATACTTTCTTTAAATATTATAATTTTTTTTTTACAATTCTCTTTTGGTTAGGACTTAGAAATATGATACAAATTTCTTTTGTTTAGGATTTATTTTAGAAAAAAAGGAAAAAAACTATCAAATATTATTTTACAGCTTTATATTTTAGAAAAGGAAATTAATATTACTTAATCTTTTACAATTATATTTCATCTAGGATTTATAAAAACAAAATTTCTATCGAATAATTACTTCCAATTAATATTAATTAGTTTTAAAAGATGGCATTTTCAAAATTCGTTTTTTTCAATATCACTAATGTTTTTTTTTTCAATTTGTATTGTTAATTAAATAATTGTTAGTATCATGTTTATCATTGAATTTTTAAATTAAAAATTACTATTATTATTTTACAATTCTCTCTGGTTAGGATTTAAAAGAAAAGGGGAAAAAATCTTAATTGGTTAAGATTAGAAAATCATTTTTTTTAGAAATCTCTTTTATTTAAGATTTTATGAAAAAAAATTATTTTCACATAATGTCAGTTTTGATTGACACATTCAAAATCTATTTTTTTTATTAATAGACACATGTCGCAATCACATCAGGTGAAAAATTTTAAGTTATTTTTTCTTTATATTTTTTTAACACAGAATTATTAAAAAATAAATTTAGTTAATTATAAGAAAAATAAGATTACTTTACCTTTACATTTTTATTTATACTTTTTTTTAAAAAAAGGAAAACTAATTATTTTATTAGTTTTTCCTTATGATTTTTATGCAACTATTTTATTTTTAATAGAAAAGTATCTGTTTAATATATGATGTAAACAACAACATCAAAATTGAAAGTTATGTTATAATAAAATGTAATAATGATAATAAAATGTTGAGTTGTATCAAGAAATTAAAAGAAAATACCCAGGTAATACTTTTCATGTAAATACTATTGTGTTTTGTAAAAATAATATGTGGAAGCTTAAACCTAAATATAGATGTGAAAAGTTTGTAACTATTTTTGGTCATAGTTTTTAACATACAATTATCTATTAGAAAGGAAAGTTAGTTACTTATAAGAAAATAATAAGAGTACTTTTACAATTTTTTTTAAATTAGGCTTTTAAAAAGGAATAGTATTTACTATAAAGTTAGTTTTTCTCCATGTTTTTTATTAAATAATTGAAATTGTGGGATTTTACCATTTGTTTGTTTAATTTTTTTTTAAAATTTGAATTTATCTTTTATAATTCTCTATCTTTAGTGAGTTTAAGAATAAACATTATAATTTTTTTTTAAAAAGAATTAACTTTCTAATACCTTTTTGCAATTATTATTTTTGTTTAGTCTTAAAAAAAAGAAGAAATTACTATCAAATATTTTATAATATAGAATTTTAAAAGACTATGTAAAATATATAATGATTCAAAATATATATACTAAAAATAATATTGAAGAAATAATTCTAAATTTTAGTTAATAGTGAAAATTAATTATAAAAATTATTTAATAGTAATTGTTTAGAAACTTTCGTTTTTAAAAGGTTTTCCTTTTTGAAATCTCTATTAAATAATAAAGAAAAGAGAATTATATCATATTTTTGACACATGCCACAATCTTAAAAATTTATTTACACATGTCACAATCATGATAATTAATAATTTTGAAGAACCAAGCTTTATATAATAAGATTAGAGCTTGACCGACACATTATTTTTTATAAGTTGATTTCTTATAGTAAGTTTGATATATTTAATACATGTCAATATAATTAATTGTATATTAATATATTAACAAAAGTTGATTTAATTTAAACTCCACTATTTTATTTGAAATATTGATATTGTATTATTTTTGACATCATTTATATATATTATTATTTGAGAAGTGAATTTGCTTATATTCGTATTCTCCATAATTTTAGGTAATTCTACTTATTCGTCATGTTTTCAATATTTTAATAATTTATCTTATTTTTATTATTTTAGCTAAATAATTAGTTAAAATAATCCAATATATATAATAGAAAATAAATAAAAATAAATAAGTATCATGATATCCTGTAAGTCATACGCCAATATGTTTATTCAATAATCAAAAGATCAACTAATCTCATTTTTCATTATAATGCCAAATTTTTCTTCCATGATCCTTCATGTAGTCTGTAAGAGATTTTCACAAGCAATATACGATTGGTTGCCATCAATAGATAATTAAATTTACTTCTTAGGTAATATAACTACTTATAAATTAATATAATGAAAATAAAAAATGAAAACATTTTATAAATAAAAAGAATAATTTTTATCTGAAAACTGGTTTTTAATTTATAAAACGTTTATTAAAAAAGAACTGAGAAATGCATACCAAATATTAATCATATAAAATTAAATTTGTATAATCAAAAAGAGAATATTCAGTTATATCGAGAAATTTTAATTTCAAATATTAATAATACATTATTTAAAAAAAATTAATGCAATAATAAGAACATATATTTTGATGAATTTTTATCATATAGACGTAATTTAATATTCAGTTAAAATATATAAGAATTTTAAAATTATAAATAAATTGTATATATATATACTAGATGTTTTCCTGCACCATGTGCAAAAATAAAAAAATTTAAAATTTAAAATTTATTTTAAAATAAAAGTTTTGTTAATTTTTGATTTTCTTATTTGCTTACAATACATAATCTTAATTTAATCATATGTAAAAATTTAATATTAAATAAATATTTTTATTAAATGTATATTTAGTAATATATATATATATATATATATATATATATATATCTATATATTTAAAAATACAATTTTGAAAATATTCCTTTATGTATATCTTTTGGTTGAAATATATCAAATCAAATTCTGTAAATTAAGAGAAACTTTTCTTAGGTATTTAATTATCAAAACATAAAACTAAATAATATTTCTAAAATTTATGGATATTAAAAATAAACTAATAGTATTGAGATTAGAAAATTACTAAATAATTATATAATTATAAAATAGTACTAAATTTTGAAAATTTAAAAATAATATTATATTTCTATTTATACTATTATATTATCTACTGCTATATAATGATAATCTATGAGCTATTACCATATTTTAAAAAACTTACCTAAAATATAATTTGCTTCAAGCCATATCATCAATTTAGTGTGCCATGTCATTATTTTTTTTTCAAAATTAATGTGGTGACGATAAATGGCAAATCACTTCTCAAATATATATTAGGGGATTCAGCTAATGACTTAAAACAAGAAAATGAACTGCCCCAATTTAGTCGTCGAGCTGAAACCCGTTTAAACTATGTAGAAGATTAAAGTCAAAATAATTCGATTTTGGAAATAGAATAATAAAATGATTCTCAATGATGTTAAAGTAAAATATTAAAAAGAATTGTAGAACTTGTTTTTGTAATAAATATTTACTTGATTACCACATTACGGTTTTTATAAGTATAAACATGGTGATAAAAAATTTAAACTCAAATCGGTCAAGTTCATCACAAATTCAAAATAGATTTTGGTCCATTATTAAAATTACAAATGCTTAGTCCAATAAATAGATGATTATATAAAAAGCCATAAATGTATGCATATTAAAAAAATTAAACACACATATATATTTAATTTGTCAATACTATATATTTTTAATTTTTATTATATTGCGTATGTTTTATCCAAGTTGTTTAAACTACTTATGTAACAATAGAAACGAGTGGTTAATTTGTATCTTGAATATATTTTCTTCATCCTATGAAGAGGTGGGACGAATCCGGATATCCAAGAAATTTGGAGTATCCGTATCCGGACGTCGGATCCGTGAATTTAGTATCCGGATCAGAATTCGATATCGTCGAGTATCTGTTTATATATCATATTATCCGTGTATCCGGATCCGAATACATAAAAATAATTAATAAAATAAAAATAATAATTATAAAAATATAAAAATCTAAAATAATACATAAATTAAATATTTATACAAGATTTATAAATAAAAATAAAAATATAATACTTAAGAAACTAAAAATATAATATTATAAAATTATAAATTTAATATATTTTATATATACGGATCCGGATTTGGATATCCGGAGCTGAAAATTAAGATATCCAAAATTTGGTTTTGACAGAGCCTTAGTTTTATTATCAGGATTCATCCCGCGGATATTTTCGGAACGGATTCGATCCCGGAATAATAAGTCCCAGGCCTACTCCTACGGCGACCGTAAGCTGATAAGCATGGCACGCGACGATTCACCGGGGCTGAAATCTCTGGAGGCGTTGATTGGTGGTTGTCTGCCGGAGAATCTCTCAAAGTTAGCTTCTACATCTCTTGCAGTTCCAGCGAATAACGATTTCCACTTTTTCTACACGATCGAGGAGGAGTTCAGGCGTGGGATCGATGAGATTTCAGGAAGCTCGCAGTGTGTTCTTGAGACGATAGGTGGCTTCTGTGGGAAACAGATGAGATGTTCAGGAGATGATGATGATGCGTATGACTGGCTTGTTAACCTGAACGATGGAGTTCTCCAGAGAATCGATGAGGATTTGGATTTGGGAAATCCAAAGAAGAAGGAAATTGATGGAAAGGCAAAGAAGGTTTCATTCCATATAGCAACGATAAAGAAGCCTCAGGAGGAGTATAAGATTTTGGTCAACAACCGAAATGTACCGTTTCAGCATGTTTGGCTGGAAAAGAAGGACAACAATCTCGGCTTTATTCATCCACTGGTTAGTGTTGATACATGCAGCCTTGTCTAAATACATATCCAGAATTGGTAATCTTTGATCTTCTATTCTATGTGTGTTTGCAATACTTTTCAGGAGAAACTTTCGGTGATGGACTTTGTTGATAAAAATCTATCAGAGATGAAACCTGTTGATCCCCTCCCTTTGGAAGGAACTCCATTCAAGTTTGTTCAAGAAATCATTGATCTGAAGGATTTAGCTGCGAAACTGTCTAGTGTTGAAGAGTTTGCTGTAAGTACATTCCTCTCTCTTTCTTTCTTTCCTATTTTTTTTTTGATAGAAAAATGTGCAATGCATTGTTAAAAACATGACACTTTCTGGTGGAGGCTGTAAGAGTTTGATTATGCTATGAGTTTTGGTCAAACTATAGGAAGTTTTCTGAAACTAAAATGGATGTGAACTATCAATATGCTAGTCAATTTTAGTAGGAGAACGGAGATTTGGGATTGTACCTTCTCCCCAGGCTATAAGTCTCTGTCCCAACTAGATTTTACGTTGACAGACAGAAGTGATGAGTTAGTGATACTGGTTGTCTTGGACAAATCTTGCTTAACCTGAAGTTCATTGTTTTTTTTTGCTCTTTTGTAGGTTGATCTGGAGCATAATCAGTATAGGTCTTTTCAAGGATTAACATGCTTGATGCAAATATCTACAAGAACGGAAGATTATATAGTTGATACATTCAAGCTTTGGGATCACGTTGGTACTTTTCTCCGGGACGTCTTCAAAGACCCTAAAAAGAAAAAGGTTTCCTCCAAAATGCCTAAAATTTCATTCCACAGATCCCCTTCTGTATGACTACTGCAACATAAACAAATTGAATTTTACTAGGTAATGCATGGAGCAGATCGAGATATTATTTGGCTTCAACGTGACTTCGGCATATATGTATGCAATCTCTTTGACACAGGACAGGTTTGATTTCTGATGGATTTTGTCTTTGCAAGCCATGTCTCTTGTAGGAACAAAAAACCACCTTTGCAAAACACATTTTCAATGTTGACGAATGGAGAAAAAAAGAAATCATTTTTCTTAGCCTTTGTTATTTTGTCCATTAACGACAGTGGAACAGCATTCACCTATATGCGCTGGGTCATTTAGTAAACTTCTTGACATTCTTGTGGCTATGAGATGATAGTTTTAGTTAGAAGGCACTCAGCTTCGAAAATACTCTTCAACGCTGCTCTTTGTTTCCGGATATTATTTTTTGTGGGAATGTTGTTTATCTTGAATTTTTCAGGCCTCAAGAGTGCTAAAGCTGGAGAGAAATAGTCTTGAATTTCTTCTGAAACATTATTGTGGAGTTGCTGCAAATAAACAGTGGGTCATAATTCAGCCTTTGTTATTTGTTCTTACGCACTCATCTTCTCACTTCAACGTCATTGTCCCAATTGGCTGCAGATACCAAAATGCAGACTGGAGAATACGACCCCTTCCAGATGTAATGACAAGGTTAATATATTTTCTGACTCTGTTATCTCTAGTCTCTCGTCATTATTGTTATGCATTGGATTTTGAGTAGAGCTCATACTTTTTAGTATGGTGGCAGATATGCTAGAGAAGATACACATTATCTTTTGTACATTTATGATGTAATGCGAATAGATTTGCACACAGTAGCAAAAGAAGACGAGAAACCTGACTCCCCTCTGGTAGAGGTGATAATCATTATCTATTGGCAAGATCGTTTTATTCGCATATGCATCTTCTTCCCAGTATTATGCTATCTACGATTTGCGTTCTATATTCCAATGCATTCAGTGGATGCACCGTGTCCTTCTTCAGCTTTTGAATAATTATTTTGACGAAATTGCTGGAGTTAGCAGGTTTACAAGCGCAGCTATGATGTGTGCATGCAACTATATGAGAAAGAGCTTCTGACTGAGAATTCATATCTTCAAATTTATGGGTTTGTTGCTTGTTGTCCCCTTCATGAAAGAATATATACTCTTTAGTTTTATTGGTTGCCTGTTGTACATGGTTTTTGGTCATCCCTTAATCGTTTTCTGCTTTTTATGCTAAGTGCAGTTCCCAGTTAGATCTTACCCTCCGTGCATGATATAGCTACCAAGACTAATCTCTAGTATGTGTTTCCGTTTGGGCATTTTCAGGGTTCAGGCAGCTAATTTCAATGCGGTTCAACTTGCCATTGTTGCGGTATTTTCTCAACTTGCGCCCAGAGGCAAGGCAACATTCACAATATTATCGTATGGAGCTTACACAGTAGTTGATGCCTTGCAGGGGCTTTGTGAATGGCGAGATCGGATTGCACGAGCAGACGATGAGAGCACTGGTTATGTATTACCAAATAAAACTCTTCTTGAAATAGGTAGATATTTTACTTCCACATATCCAGGTTTTTGGATATGATCTCTTTTACCTTGGAATTAAGTGGTTTTGACTTGGTGCTGATTTGTTTTAATTACTAATAATAATAGCGAAGGAAATGCCAATTAATGTGGGAAAGTTGCGACGGTTGTTAAAGTCAAAGCTCCCTTACATCGAGCGTAATGTTGATGCTGTGATCAGTGTCATCAGGCGATCAATGCAAAATGCTGCGGCGTTCGAGCCAGTTGTTCAATCTTTAAAAACATGGCATCCTAGAACGGTAAGACTTAAATATGTTTTAAATTGTTGTTATTACTATTTTTGGTTTCTGTCTGCTTACATTAACCAATAGATGTGTATTTGCCATTCTATCCTGCGAAGGCTGATGGCAATGTTGCCTTCTAGAGTATTTGGAATGAAATTATGTATTTTTGAAATTTAAGGTTTCAGTTGGGAGTACTTTTTGAAATGCTTGATTGAATTGATAAGTAATTTTTTTTTTAGAAAAACAGTTTTTAAGTCTAGAGTTAATTTTGACGGTCACTAATCCAAATTCCTAGTACTTTGGTGGTGCATAACCTTGAGATTATGATTTTTCTCTACTTTCGATATGGGTTCTTAGGTCTTTGAGAAGAATATTGAAAGCACCACTGAGGAAACATGCATAGAAGCTGTTTTGTCTTCTTCTGTGAGTTCGAAGATGTTTTTGCAGGTTGAAAATAACACCCGGGGCGTCAGGACCAGAGGCTTGTGTGGTTCAGAAAAGGTGAGCCTCTGTTATAAATTATTTGTTCTCCCAAATCTAGGACACAAAAAGACATTAGAATATTTGTTTTAGGTTAGTGTGGATGTTTCGAAGGAACAAAGCGGTGGTTGTGTAGCTTTGCCTTCAAAGAGGAAGTTTGGAAGTGAGAACAAGGTGATAACTAATTTTTACATTAGAGATTGAAAAGAGCTTGGATCAATCGATTATCACAAATATATTGAGAATCTGCAGGCAGATGAAGAGGTCAAAGTGTCCAAGTCAAAGCCACCATGTGTCTCTAGGCCAGATGAGATTATTATACTGTTGGATGACGATGATGAGTCTGATGAAGAAACATCGGACGCCGAAGATGATGCGGATAGTGTTTCAGAAACGCCTTTTAAGGGACCGGATATATCAATGAACGTGAAGAAGACATGTGGTCCGGATATTATCGTGTTAAATGATGATGACTCAGATGATGACTCAGATGATGACTCAGAAACTGATGATGGTAGGAAAAGGGAAGTTGAAAGGATGAATGTGATACATGAACAGCAGGGAAAATTCATGAGTTTGAAACCGGGCTTTCTCAACATTTAGCTGTTTGATTAGCTTTTGTTGTAAAGTGTTTCATTGAATTGTCTGTATTAGTTTGTATTTCTTATTTGTATACAATGTATTTTTACTTGGTTAATGTCCTTTTGTTATCCCAAAACACAACCTAAAAGTAAGCACGCGGATTATGTGTATTAGTTATTTAGTTTTTAGATTATGTTTAAATCTAAAGTAATGCTAGATTATATCCATCGTCAAATCTTGAGATCCTCTGACTCCATCTTCAACTCTCTTGATGCTCATCTATCGGAACATATTTTCAGGTATCTAGTACTCCAATCCTAGACTTCAATCATCATTGTAGAATCTAAAATCTACACTCAGTATTTTATAGTGTTTGTAAATAAATTAGGGAAGTGACAAAAGATGTAGGCAACATATCTTTATAACACAACGATGTAATCGGAATTCGGTTGACAAAAATGGACTTTTATTGATTAAAAGGTCGATTACAAGGAATAACAAAGAAATTGATTATAACAAGAAGATCGATAAACAATAAGATCTAAGACGAAGTGAGAAAGGTGAAAATGTGTGGTGTGCTCTCTCTAGGGTTTTCTCTGTATCTTTAACATTAATCTCTTCTCCCTTTTATAAGCTCGACTCTGCTATCCTTGCAACTGCTTTTGCGACCTTCTCGACTTCGGCGACCTCCATTTCTACTTCGTTGACGTCGCTATGGGTCTTGTACTTTTACGGCCCATTTTAAACATGGCCCATTCAGCCTATGTCCAAAATTGAGTCCAACATTTGTCCCCCAGTCTCTTTTCCTTTGATCGAAATGGGAAGAGACGGTTCGGTTTGCTCGGTTTGGGAATTGGTTAGATTTTTCCGGTTTTCAATGCTTTGATTCGTCTGTTACTTCGCACCGTATAACGGCCATGCGCGTGAATTTCTAGGGCGAAGGTGGAACGATTATGGCGGTTATAGCGTAACCTAGGCAATTATTACGTTTCTCGGGAACCGCGATATAGCCGTTTGAGGCTTTCCTTTAAATAGCGATGGAGTTCCGATTTTTCTTTTTCACTTCCGATCATCTCTCTTTCTCTTGATCCGCAACTTTCTTTTCCTGTTATTTCTAGACTTTAAATAATTCTTATTATTATTAATTTTAATCATTTATCTAATCAAAAAATTAAAATTCATAATTTTATTCATTAAGAGTATAAGCGATATTAGCCGCTTTAACTTTTAAAATGAGAGTTCGAATGCGAAAAATTATTTCGTAAATAATAGTATATATATATATATATTATATATGAAAAGTTATTTCACAAATAATATTATATATATAATGAACCAAAACAAATGACAACAATAAAAAAAAATGATGCATATAAACTACAAAAATATATTAAACATCTATTAAATACTGGTAAGTGGTAAAATATATACTATCAATTATTTGTGAAAAAATTGAACAATATAAAAATTAAAATAATCACCTATGCGGACGCGCGGATCAGAATCTAGTTGATGTTAATGGCAATATTGTAAATACTTGGTGAACATGAGGATGATAAGATAAAATCATCATTTTCAAATAAAAAAAGAAAAAAATGTAATGGCATTTTCGTAAATAACTAGAACTTCTAGGTTGAATAAGGCAAAACAAAGATTCAAAAAGTCATAGGTCATTTTTGTGTTTGACTCAAAGTTTTGAGTCATTTTTGTAAAAACCCCAATAAACAATAGCCTATTTAAAATCCAAAATATTGTATTGTTATATTAAAGTTGATATCTAATTATACAAAGTAAAATTCACATAATATTATAAAACATAATTATATTTATGGTCTTTTGATAAAAAAACCGAATGAACCAAAAACAGACTGTATATAAAACGAACTAAAGTATAGTAAATATGGTTTAATATTATAGTTATTTTTTATAAACCAAAATACCGAAAAAACTGAAAAGACCGAAACGAAACCGAACTGATATCTGGATTGGACACCTATGGACTTACGATATTCTCTTCTTCTTTTTTTGAACGTCTGGATCGATTATTATCGATTAATTATGCTATTACAATGATGAGAATATTACAAAGACGATTATACAGCCGACAATTCTACCATCTTGTGAGAATACACGCCTGACTGCACCTCTCCGAGCCGTCCTATGAGATCCATGTTCGATGGTACGCCATGCACCAAGCTGAAGATCTTCTGTAATCCGTTTCTCCATAATCTGCATAATTTGGTATTTTCTGGGGTTTGAACTCCAGACCTCTGGGTGTAGAAGCATTACATGAATCCTTAGTCAAACCATTGGACCAAGGGGGCTTCCACAACGATATTCTCTTCTATAAATACAAAACAATATACTTTTCCAAAAAAATAAATTTGGAAAATAATAAATGATTGTTGTGTAAGATCTCTTTGTGATTTGTATAACGTGATTTAGTTAAGAAAATAATCAAATATACATGACTTATTCTTGGGTTCACCCCTAGAGTGAACCTTAAGGTTCATCAACCAATAGGAATCACTCATTTCACAATTGATATATTTTAAAAAAGGAAATAAAATATTGTCGAGTTATATTATATTTTTAAAATAAAAATATTAAAAATAAATAAAAATAACAATATATGCAAAAAAAAGATTTTAAAAAAGATTTTAACTTCGTCACCAAAAAAACTAAACTCTAAACTCTAAATCCCAAACCCTTGGATAAATACTAAACCCTAAATTAAAAACATTAAACCATAATAGTATTTTTAAGATTTAGTGTTTTAGTTTTTAGTGTTTTTGATTTAAAATTTAGGATTATCCAAGTGTTTAAGGTTTATCCAAGGGTTTAGGGTTTAGAATTTAGGGTTTAGGGTTTAGAGTTTAAAATTATCCAAGGGTTTAGGGTACCCAAGGGTTTAGGGTTTAGGATTTAGGGTTTAGAGTTTAGTGTTTTTTTTGACGATATTAAAAATAGTTTTAAAAAATCATTTTTTATAAAGACAATTATTTTTATTTGTTTTTATTTTATTTATTTAAAAAATATAATATAACTTGACAATATTTCGTTTCCTTTTTAAAAGATATTAATTACGAAATACTTGATTCCTATTGGTTGGGTGAACCTAAAAGTTCCTCTAGGGGTGAACCAAAGAATAACTCAATATACATGGCGTGAAACTAAGGGTAATAAATAACAAAACTTCTAATTTATAAATGCATTACGTGATTTTAGGATAGTTATAGAAGAAGAGAGATCTTAGGGTGATTAACTAATACATATTATCTTATATATACATAAAACAATAATATATAATTAAATGGTCTTATGTGACTTCTAAACACTAGATAAAAATGATATTTTTCTTTTAATAAAAACTAGATCTCGATCCGCACAACCATGTGGGTGTTTGTTTTCATTTATTTTCTTTATTTTTATATTAACATTTTATTTTTAATTCTAAATTGGTATATATTATATTATATATGAAGTGTGTCTATCATTTTTTAAAACATAATAATTATGCCGTTTATATTTTTTTTTGTTGAATATGTTTTTTCAAATTTTCACATGTATTTGTATCTTCTTCTATATAATATATATTTTTGGATCATTATTTCCTTATTTTATTTACCAATATATTTTTTAAAAATTTGAGCATGATCCGCCCTCTCAAGAAAATATATATTTTTGTTTTATATTTCTTTTCAAAATTTAAAATTTTCATATTTTATTTATTTAAGGAACAATTATATCAATTTAAATTAATATTAAACATATATATAATTAAAATTTTCAAATATAAAATTAATTTTTTCAAAAAAAATATACCCGCTCTTTCGAAAAACGATCAAAATCTAGTGTATTATTAAAAGTGTAGATTGTAATGCTATGTTAAATATCATAGGTATTTAAAAATATATTAGGTCAAAAAATAAAACACAGTTTTTAATAAAACACATTAGAAACCTTAGTTAAAATAAAATAATTTGACATAAACCGTCCACTAACATATGTATTCTATTTACCTATATTATTATCAAGTGTTTGACCAAAATAAAATTATTATCAAGTGCTAATATCAAAATACCATCATGATTCATTTTATTTGCATATCTTATTAATCATATATATAACCATCGACTAATAATTAACTGACAAAAATGGTTCCCTAGAATTGTGGAATTATCTAAATTACACAAATATAAATCATTTATTAAGTATTAAAATATGTGTTTGTTAACCAATCTTGATATTTAGGAATAATTTATGAGGAATGATTTATTATTGAACCAAATGTTTTGTAATTAATGAATGGTAAGTGATTTCTAGTTAAGGGTCCATTTTTTAAAAAAATCACACATGAATCAAGGTTGTGACTTCTCTTTTAATATAATAGACTAGATTTTGACCCGCGCTTTCAAAGTGCGGGTTTATGTTCGGTGTAAATTTATCTAGCCTCATTTTATATATAGCTTAAGTTTGTAATAATTATATCTAACTCATTAATTTAATAAACAAAACTAACGATGTTAATGTGCCTCAGATGATATTTTAACATACAGTGAAACCTCTATAAATTAATAATGTTGGGACTACACCAAAACTATAATTTTTATTAATTTATAGAGATTATTAATTTATCGAGATACTAATTGAACCAAAAACTCAATTTGAGACTATGAAATTATATTAATCTATCAATTATTAATTTAAAGAGGTTATACTGTATAAGATTTGCAACATGTCTGATGTAGTGCCATCAATTCAAAACTCCAAAAGATATGTGTTTTTGACATACTTATTGACACCACATATATATATGTACTTAAATGATGTATATCATGTGTGTTATGATTTTGTTTACTATATTTACACCAGTTTTATATTTTGTTTGTTTCAAAATATAGTATGAAGTCTCAAATATTTTTCATATAAATATATTTTGATATTATACTTACTTGTAATTAATATAGTATATTAAAAGTAATTTGAAATACTTAAATTAATAATGTTTAGTAAAAAAGTTTAAATACTTTTATATAAAATAATATAATTTTTTTGTAATAGATGTTCTTAGTTATAAATTATTTTATATGTTACTTATAAATATTTGTGTTTAAAAATTAAGAAAAAATGAGGTTGAACATATAACTAATTATAATATTCAAAAAGAAAATATAACTAATTATAATATTCAAAAAGAAAATATAACTAATCCATACAAAACCATAATAACAAACAAAATTATATTTATTTTAAATATACATCCGTTTGGGCCCCCAACATATATTCTTATATAGTTTAAAACCCAACAAAGAAAATTATAATATTTATTTATCGTTATTATTTTTCTTCTGTAAAACCTAGAAAGAAAAAAAAATATTTTCAGACAGATCGAGAACTGTCTCTCCACCGAAAAATAAGCGATGACGAAAGAATCTACAAACGATGATGAATCCAAAGGTTTATGTCTTCTATATGAGTAAAAAAAGATCAAAATCAAAACAGATTAAGGTATAACATCGTTTCCTCTCTCAATCGAAAGTGATATTGCGATTCATATACTTAATCTGAAAACACAGATTTTTTTTGTTCTGTTCAGGTACATGCAAATCTGTTTGCATGCAGCAGTATCCAGCTATGAACTAATAGCAAAGGTCTTATATTATGTTCGTTCAAAAGGTATGTATATTCGTATATTAAATATTTCATTTTAAATTTTCTTCTGGTTTTGTACTCTGTTTGTAACAGTGTTTTGAAAACCGTATCGGACCGGCCGGTCGAACCGGTCCGACCGTGACTCGCTGAAGAAGCCGAGTCCGGTTCGGTTTAAAACCCGGATTTGATAAAAACCAGTAAAACCGGCTGAAACCCGGTAAAACCGGTGACCCGGTTTAGTTTTAAAACCCGGTTCTTAAAAATTAACATATAATTAAGTGTTTTTAATTATTACTAGCTAAAATTTAATATTTTATAATTAATGTTCAACTATAATTATTTGATTGATTTTTTATGTTTCTAAGAAAAAAATGTGAAAAATATTTTTTTGACTCTCATATACTATTTTTATTTTGTCATATTCTTAAAATTTAAAATGTTAGTTGTAAAAATAAATAAATATGATTGTTTTAGCTGTAAATCATTTGTTTTTTTATTAATTTTTAGTTTACATAGTAATCAGATTTATGTTTGTTGTTTATTTTGAGTTAATAAAAAAGGAATAGAGAAGGTATTATATGTAGAAGTAAAGTTTATATAGTATAAATATATAATTATATACATTTTTATATAAATAAAAAATCCGGTTCGATCGGTTGAACCGGTCTAACCAGTCAACCGGTAGCTTCACCGAGTCGGTGTCCGGTCCGGTTTTCAAAACATTGGTTTTTAATGAATACATCACATAGATATATATTCTATATATGTAAGACTGATATTATATTTTATAGACAATACCAGATGAATGCTATGTCTCTGAAACCAGAAGAAAAGACTGGAGAGCTTGAGAGGAATATGAAATAGTAGCCGATTGAGGAGTATACATCTTCCTCCCTATAAGAGATTGGAGTAAAAAGGATACATACCAGATGGCTGCTATATATATATCTGAAACCAGAAGAGAAAACTGGAGAGATCGAGAGGAATTCAAAAAATCAAAGATAAGTAATTTCCTGAAAAAGAAATAATTATGCTTATCATAATATGCATATATTAAAGTTTTCATATGCATTCAGTTTTAAACATAAGTTGTATTTCATTTGTGATTAAGATAAAATATAAAGGAGATTAATTTTAATTTTAATTTATTATATTAAAACAGAAGTCATGACTTCTAATTCATGTATGTTTTTGAAAAATGGACTACTTACTAGACTTGGTCAAACTGCATTTTTATCTATTATTAATCTTCATATTAAATAATATCATTTAATATCTTCATTTTTATTTAAGATAAAAATAAATATTAATTTAAAAAAATTCTCACTAAATCTTTGAAGAATTTTTTCAGAATCCTTTTAAAATTTATTTTCGAAAATTGATTAATTTAAATTTTAGTTGTCATAAAATATAATTAGAAATTTAAATTTAATTTAGTTTTGATTTATAAACAAAAAATAAAATTATATAAAATATTGTAATAATAATAATAGCCACTTAAAATGATTACTTTTCAAAAATAAATTTTACAAAGATTTTAAAAAGATTTTGTTGGAAAGCAATATCCATCTCTGTTTAATTATATAACATATATGAAAAATTAACTTATCTTAAAATTTTATATATACAATGATCTATTATATAAACTGAATAAACAAAACAAATTACTAAAAGAAATCTAGCACTCTGAATTACGGGTCGGGATTATAGTAAATTAAATACAAAATAATTCTGAAGTATGCAATTTCTAACAAATCTAACATTTTAATTAAAATTACTATATTGAACTAAAAAGGATAAAATTATCTTAAATTGATAAGTTAGTATATTTTATTTTCATAAATATAAAACATTTATTCTAAAAATATAATATGTTGGTAGAATGGTTTAACATTAATAAACTATATAATACATGCATACAAAATTAAATTTTCTTAAACTTTTATATATACAATAATTTATTATATAAACTGAATAAACAAAACAAAATTCTCAAGAAAATCTAGCACTTTGAATTACAGGTCGGGATCATAATAAATTAAATATAAAATAAATACATAATAAGAAGCAATATCTTATATATTAAAACAGAAGTCACAACTTCATTTCATGTGTGAATTTTTTAAAAAATGGACCTAGCTATTCCTAGAAACTCATGTTACATTAATTAACTAATCAAATAATTATTATAGCCTCATTCCTAGACACTATAGTTACAACAATACTCCTAAATTTTCGGCAGCTATTACCAGATGAAATTATTTCAAATTAAATGAGCATTCCATACGAGTTTAATGTGCAAATTATTATATGTACTTAACCAACTATAACCAGAATAAATTACTCCAAATTAAATGAAGTTGATTCATTCATGGAGATAGATAGAAAAGCAACTATAGAGTCGATCTTTACGGATGAAAGAGTGATATGATTTATAATTGCTACTAGATCTTGATCTGCGGGGTATTATGTAAATATTTCGAATATAATAGTTTTAAATTTTACATGTTGTAATTAATTAGTTGTTTAGAACTGTCACATGTATTTTCTTTTATTATATATTTATTTTTTGTATTTATATTTACTTATTAAAAAAATAATATATGCATGAAATAACATATTTGAAAATTATTTTGTATTAAAATTTTACTCAATTATGATTCGCCGACCTTCAAAACTAAATTTCATTTTAGCAATATTATAAAACAGAAGTCACAACTTCATTTCATGTGTTATTTTTTTTTAAAAACGGACCTAGCTATTCCTAGAAACTCATGTTACATTAGTTAACTAATCAAATAATTATTATAGCCTCATTCCTAGACACTATAGTTACAACAATACTCCTAAATTTTCGGCAGCTATTACCAGATGAAATTATTTCAAATTAAATGAGCATTCCATACGAGTTTAATGTGCAAATTATTATATGTACTTAACCAACTATAACCAGAATAAATTACTCCAAATTAAATGAAGTTGATTCATTCATGGAGATAGATAGAAAAGCAACTATGGAGTTGATCTTTAAGGATGAAAGAGTGATATGATTTATAATTGCTACTAGATCTTGATCTGCGGGGGTATTATATAAATATTTCGAATATAATAATTTTAAATTTTACATGTTGTAATTAATTAATTGTTTAGAACTGTCACATGTATTTTCTCTTTTATTATATATTTATTTTTGTATTTATATTTACTTATTAAAAAAAATTAATATATGCATGAAATAACATATTTGAAAATTATTTTGTATTAAAATTTTACTCAATTATGATTCGCCGACCTTCAAAACTAAATTTTATTTTAGCAATATTATAAAACAGAAGTCGCAACTTCATTTCATGTGTGATTTTTTTTAAAAAAATGGACCTAGCTATTCCTAGAAACTCATGTTACATTAATTAACTAATCAAATAATTATTATAGCCTCATTCCTAGACACTATAGTTACAACAATACTCCTAAATTTTTGGCAGCTATTACCAGAATAAATTATTTCAAATTAAATGAGCATTCCATACCAGTCTAATGTGCAAATTATTATATGTACTTAACCAACTATAACCAGAATAAATTACTCCAAATTAAATGAAGTTGATTCATTCGTGGAGATAGATAGAAAAGCAACTATAGAGTTGATCTTTACGGATGAAAGAGTGACATGATTTATAATTGCTACTAGATCTTGATCTGCGGGGGTATTATGTAAATATTTCGAATATAATAATTTTAAATTTTACATGTTGTAATTAATTAATTGTTTAGAACTGTCACATGTATTTTCTCTTTTATTATATATTTATTTTTGTATTTATATTTACTTATTAAACAAATTAATATATGCATGAAATAACATATTTGAAAATTATTTTGTATTAAAATTTTACTCAATTATGATTCACTGACCTTCAAAACTAAATTTCATTTTAGCAACATTTTATTATATATACAAAAATGTAAGATATTTTGATTTTATACATGTATTATATAGTTTCAGAATGTTAAGTAGTTCTGTCATAGTATTATATTTAATTTTATCGTACATATTCTGCATTATTGAAAATAAAATTTATAAATTTATCAATTTAATATAAATTTATCATATTTAGTTCAGTATAATAATTTTGACAATTAAGATATTGTTAAAATATTTCTCAAAATATTTGTTAATTTTTTTAAAAAAATATATATATACCTTATATATTAAAACAGAAGTCATAACCTTGATTTATGTGTGATTTTTTTTTAAAAAAATGGATCCTTACTAGAAATCAATTATCATTTATTAATTACTAAACATATGCTTAATGATATGCCACGTCTAAATAAACCATCGACTCCTAAGAATGCTTAAAAATCAATATTTGATTCTCTATTAAATGTAACATCTATTTATACCATTATCAAACCAGTTCGTTTTCCCAATACATTATCCTATTGTTATAACATAAAAACTCCAAACATATAACATTGTTGTGTTTGAAAAAATCATATTATCATTTATATGGTTAATGTTAAAACTATTTATTACTAATGACGAAAAAACTTTTATGTTTATAAAATTAAAATTAAACACTCGTCCGGTTGGGCGGGTCAATATATATAAAATTAAGAAGTTTTGATGCAGAGGCATTAACAAAAGTCTTTGCAACTGAATCTAGAAGCATTATGTTAGACTCTCCTGTTGAATCCTGTACCAGCAAATGCAACTTGTACCTGGCAAATAATTTTAACATTTTAAGCATTTACCTTTTATTAAACTTGAAATACAAATAATAATATTAGAGTTAAAAAAAAATGAAACAACAACCTTGGTGAAACCTTGGTAACAACAGTGTTGCAACACTCACACCACCAGTCAGTATCGTTTAGGTCATTAAATGATATTCTCATTTTGTTAACCTTATGGTTGCATAAGGCGCAAGCAATATAATACCATCCATGTTGTGTATCAATAGCATAAACAGTACAAATAACTCTGGCATATCCACCCTGTTTAAAATAATTTAGTATATTAAAATCATGAGTTAAACTAAGAAAAAATATATACAGCAATTGAACTAACATTATCTGTGCGTTTAATTTGCTGGATGGTTCGAAATGGACTTTGACTCCATTTCTTGCGCTTCTGCTGAATGGGAATCTTGAAGTCATCAACCTGGTTGAGCATGACTGATTTGTCCTTAGTTTGAAACCTAACTCGTTCAAATAAATCACTCATTAGAAATATATCTAAGAAAAGAAATAGCGATTCAATATGGTAGTTGCTAAGTGGTAACATCTGTTTTGGGACATCTGCTTCAACGATTTGAGGATTTAGACACCAAAGATGCGTCGTAGGTATTAGCAACTTGCCACTCTCCTATTTCATAGATTGAACAAAGTCAATAATTATAAAAAATCCATATATGTAGAGTTTCATAATATGATAAAGCTATTCAGAAAAAGGTACAGCAATACCATTGTATTTAACGATTTTAGCAAATCGTATCAAACAAATATCTCCAACCTTTAGAATTTTGACTTCATTAGTCACATTTTCAGAAAATATTCCCCACAAACAGCACTTGAGACGGTGATCACTGTATAGCATTAAAAATTCAAGATTCGATAATAATTTTATTTCATCAAATATAAACCAAACGACACCATATAATAAAACATACTTGACATCCCTGAGAATAAACTCAACTTTCTTGATTTCTTTTCGTTGACTCTGAACAACATCAAGCCCGCTCATAGATATGACTTCACCAATGATATCTATATAACAAACAAAATAATATTATGCAGTCACTGTAATACACTTATAAACATCAAGAAAGTAACATATTCAAAAAAACATTGATGAAAAGTATAAATAAACTTACCAATAAGATAACATGGGTTAAGTCCACCACTCAGGATTGAATCGAAACTCTTTAGATCGAGGAACATATTATCGCACCTACATGCTGAATCACTTATTGCAGTATGCGCAACAAAAGCAATCTTGTAAACATTGTTTGTGGGTCTATGAAATCCACTTGCTTGACTGATAGAAAAGTTATCTATGATTATCCAGTCTCCAACCCGACAATGTCCCTCGAGAACTCCAATGAAAGGGTTCTTGCAAATGGCGTGTATTTTGTCACCCTAAAATATAAAAATTTAGTAAAAACGTCAAAATACTCAAATGTAGTTAGAAACGGAACAAAAGTTGGAATATATAACATACATTTTCATCAGCTAAAACCATCTCAAGTGAAGCACCGACTTGAGGAGTGAACGACTTCCATGTATGAAGCACTTTAACTTGGACCCTCCACGTAGATTTGTAAGGCTTAACATCACGTAAGTTGTTGACACTTAATATTGAACTCATAACTTTAGAAAAAGATAAACAGTTCTATTAGTTTTAGATGATCGAGAGACCATTTATAAAGTGCATATATAATAACTTGTGATGAGAATGGGGATAAGAATAAGATTTGTAAAATAGGATAAAATAAAGAATATACTTGAAATATACAATATATAATCAGGTACAGCAGTTTTTATTTCGAAACTGATCTTGTTGGTAGTAGATTCACAAAATAAAATCGTTTGTTAAAAGATTTAATTGTTGTTAAAAATCTCGTAAATCATTAAATCTACTCCCAAATTATAACTGGTGGATTTTCTGTTTGCTAAAGCATATATTTAGTGCATCTATGGTAGTACTTATTGAAAGTACAACCGCCCTCTATATTAATTACGTTATCAGTATTTAATATATCAATGTAATACCATTAACTACTTTACAGTTATTTTCATATAACAAAATATGAGAATATCAACCATATTATAGTAAATGTTTCTTTTAACCGGTATACAAACCTTTTTTAAAATTGCTAGGAACCAAATATATACGTTGGAGATACATGACAGAAGATCACAACTATATTATGGTAATACTTTGATCCCACATTTTGAATGCGGTTGGAGTATTGAATTCCGTATCATTATTTTGTTTGTGATTTAATTACTACTCCTATTTGAAAATTATATAAATTGTAAATATAGTTTGACAAATGTTTTGCTAATGGTATAAATGGTTATGAATAGTTTTATTTTATTTAGGAAAAGATTAAAAACATAGCAAAAACAAACAAAAACCCAATAGAAAAAAAATAAAATACCATAATCCAAAACAAAAAACCATCCTAAAAATAATAGAAAACAACACTAGAGATCATATAAAGGAAAACATTGTAGAAAAAAAATCCTTCCACTGCAGAAACTTCTAGCAACCCAATAAAATTTCCTCTCTGTCTTGTTCCAAACAAATCTTGTAGGAGTTTCACCGAAGGCAAGGCTTCTGGCCACATCATTAGCCTTGTTCAATTCAAACCATGTAGATAACCTAGTAGTCTTCGTTAGACCACTATTAGTATATTGATCAACATGGTCACCATCTTCTGGTACGTTAATCCTTTTGGGTGGGTGACAGAATTGAACGATATGAACTGCTGGTGAAAGGAAACGTAATTCAATCTTCAAAGTCCTCCAGTTGGATTCATTGATAGACCGAGATCTAAAACAAACATACAGAGGAATACATAATCAATAAACACAATATATTAATAACAATATTATCTAACATCTTTACCAGGAAAACTCAAACTTTCTATCATCTTTAAATTTACATTGCACAGTTTGAAACTCATCCAAATCAATGTAAATGACATCTTGATGGATCAAAGATCGACTTATCTTAATTCCTGACATAAATCCACATCTAAAGACATTTTTGGTCTTTACAAAACCTCCAAAAAGAGCACCCAAAATGGAATTAGTAACAAATATCCACGATCCATCTCGGTAATGCGACATCAAATGATTAGCAAAGTAGGACTTCTTGCAGATGGCGTGAATCATACACCCTGATATAAAAAACACGTAAAACGTCAAGAATATTGATTAACTCAATTAAAAAGTCGAAACTGAAACTATATTAACAATAACCTGATTATCAACTAACAACATGTTTAGGTAACCACCGGACTGAGGATTGGATTGATTCCAAGTATGAAGAACTTTGCCATAAAACGTCCATGTAATCATACATGGCATCACCTTTGTAATGTTTTCCGGGAACTGGAGCGATCTTATCGTATTTAGGATATTATCTTAGTTTTGGTGTCTGTGTAGATGATTTCCACATTTTATAAGCATTGAGTTATGATTTAACTTCTGTTAATAGATATTTTTGGAGTATCCGCTTGGAACAAAATAAAATATTCCATGTTAAAATCAACAACCTTGTAACATAAGTTGTTAGTATAACTTAGTAGTTATCAATAAATACTATTTAAAACAATATATTGTTGGGATAAGGATTTTGAACGATGGATTTACGTTAAACAATTAGAATAATGCATTATAATATAATTGATCATAAATATTAATAATAATATACAGTATTTTATAATCACTCAATAAATTAAGTGTATCTAAAATTATGGTGAATGATAGATGAGCATTGATTTGATAAAGATGTTTGCAGGACTTCTGGTATATATTTCTCGTATATGGGAGTTCAAGGAGCTTTCGTATGGTGTAGATGGCTAATAATTACTTGGAAGATCAAACTATGCAGGTGCGACCTAACATCTTCAGAATTAAATTGTTTTATAGTTTAGTACTTCATATTATCAACGACGATGTAAAAGTTTGTGATTACGGATGAATAATATGAGGATTGATGTCAACATAGAAATGGTTACATATTAATAGTTTTGTCATTCAATGAAATAATAATACACTTACAGTAGTAGATAGTAAGGATGGATTTATCATATGTGTAGAAACAAACGTTAGAATTAGAATGATAATAACAAAAACATTGAAGAGAATAAAACTTTTTAAAAGGTACGAAATTAAGAAATATACAATAGGACGTGTATTGTGTGGAATGATTTTTATTAATGTACATATATGTCCAAATTAATAACCAACCGATTTCTAGGGAAGGAACAATACATAGTTAATATTAGATTGAGAAAAATAAGATAGACTACTAGATAAAAATTGCTTCTGTTTTAATAGTATTGACTAGAGTTTGACCCGCCCTTTTAAAGGGCGGGCAAATTTTTTTTTTCATCATCCTATGAATTGATCTTTTGCGTTTATTAAATGTTTAAGATAATTATCAATCTTAAAAGTTTGCATTTTGATGATTTTGACCCGCCCTTTAAAAGGGCGGCATTTTGATGATTTTGACCCGGTCCGGATCCGCAGTTAAACTGATAACATCCATGACTCTATATGTAATCTGGTTAAACTATATTTAGAAGTTCTATTAAACCCGCAATTTTGATTGCGTACATACTTTTAAATGTTACATATGAAGTGTTAGATTCAATATTCTATAACCCGGTCCGGACCCGCAGCTAAACCGATAACATCGATGACTCTATATGTAATCTAGTTAAACTCTATTTAAAAATTCTATTAAACCCGCAATTTTGTTGTAATCTTTTATACTGATAAAATTTATTTTATTATTATAATTTTTGGTTAGCATTATTAAAAAAAATTAACTATTGTCATTCAATCCGCCTTATACTTGATAAATAAATTAAAATTTTACAAATATTTAATATATACATATATATATTAACTTATGAAATTATTTATTATTTTATATATCGTACTTTAATATTTGTTTTAATAAGTTGAAATATGTTGTAAAACTCATGCATTTATTTTATTATGTTATTTTATAATTTAGAAAATAGTTAATAGATGGATTAAGTTACTTTATATTTATTACTTGATGTGGGAATTTAATTATGAATATAATTATATATATATATATATATACTATAGAATTTTATTTCTTAGTATATGAATAAGAAATGAATTAAAATTGTTTTTAACTACAGTTAGTTATTAATTATGACTTTTATGATTTAAAAGTAAATATTAAAAAGAAATGTGTATTTACATTTTAAATAAAATATATTTATTATGAAGATGCAATCTTAGTAAAAGATACTTAAGAATATATTTTTAAAGATCTTGTTTTGAAAATATTAAAATAATTGGTTAGGTATAGTATATATTTAATAATAATTATGTTGGTTATAAGAGAAATATTAAGAAATTAAATAAATGTAATGGTTGGACCATTAATATGATTAATATGATTAATTATGTTATATATAAGTACACTAAGTATGTTATATATGTTATATATATGAGAAATATTATACGAATGAATTATATGGAAGACAATGATTTTATCTACTTGCGAGAAGTGGACGTCGATATCTATTTCATAGAATCAACTCATAAAAGGTCACAGACATTTGGGTGGGTTCAAAAACTACGAATGTATTATATGGAAGACAATGATTTTGTAGAAATCATTATAGAAGTGCACGTTGATATTAATTTCATAGGATCAGTTAATTATTTAACCATGAAATCGTTGTCAAAATAATAAGGAGGTAGTTAGATTTGCGATAATTATTATTTAGGATAAGATAAGTCAAATATATTAGTTGGACTGTAACTTTTTTGATAGTCCAAAACATAGTCGATAAAAAGTTCTCCTGTTTTAATAGTATTGATTGAACAAAAAAAATTGGACTGTCAAATTATTTTAAAACTCTATTGAGTTTTTAAGTGGCCAAAATTCCCTTTTAATTACACAATTTCATTTAAAAAGGAAAGTAAATGGAATGTTTTGTAATAACATAAAAATTTCAGGGGCATATTCACAAACATGCTTCTGCTTTAATAGTATAGATTAGATTTTGATCCGCGCTTTCAAAGCGCGGGTTTGTTTCCTTTGTCAATTTTTTTTGAAACGAATGTATTCAACATAAAATATGTATCAACTGTTTTAATGATTTTTTTAGGATTTGTATCTTTTAGGTTTATTTAAGTCTCCAAACACCAACAAATTATATGCTATTTACGGGTTATCTACGGGCCAACGGAATCACAGATTAAGCAATGTGTCTGAGTCGGATATGAAAGTGTGTATATATATGAGAATTAAAATATTTTAAATTATCTGTTTGACACGTGCTCAATTATTTTCAAATGATTTTTATAATATCATATTTATAATATCAATTTTATAAATTTATAATATCAGTTTTATTTCTTACATATTTATCATATCAACTTTATTTATTAAATTTTCATTTTAGAAAAGTTTTATACTTAATAAAATGTTCACTATTATTTTTAATAAAATATAGATAGTATTTAGTTTAGTGTTGTATTAAGGAGAAGTTAATCGATGAGTAAATTTAATTATTGATTTCGATTTTAGTAGAAGAAAAATAATTTTTCTTGTGTCCAAACAGAATTCATTAAGTCTACTAATCAAGTTTCCAAACAATCACCCATTTTCTTTTCTTTTTTAGATGAAGCTTTTCTTTTGTCAACCCAATATTATTAATTTAAAGTCCAAATACTTAATACAGAGAATTTAATGATAATGGCCAAGAAACTCTAAACACGTGAGTTTATCATACATCAAAAATGAAAACGTGTTGCTGTTACAAAAAAAGACTACACGGTGGCTGCATAAAATAGAAGATGAAACAGCTTCTCGAATTGTGTGCCACCGGTGAACGGCGAAGGTTTCCGGTCATCTTCTACAAATCAGCATCGCCTGTCTTCAACCTGTTTGCAGCTCCATAAAACAGCCAATATCATCATCCCACTTTTTCTTCTTAAGGGCAAGAAGAACTAAAAAAAAATTTCATTGATCTGGAGAAACAGAGGAAACAAAATTAGCTTAATATATAAGATAATTTAACCAACAATCAATTTTGCGTTCTTGAGATAATGAACACGAACAAAGAAAGAAGAGACTTGCTGATCATGGACACCTTCACCAGGCTCCTCGTAACAATTAAGAACAAAGATCAGCGTCCAGAGCGTTAATCAGTCCCATTAGATTTTCCTCGTTACAGCGTCTAAACCATCGTCTCCGCCTAAAATCTAAGAAAACAAATAGAAAAAAGAAAAAAAAATGGATCATAAGCATAACAAAACCGTATAAATTAAATTTATAGAGATTTACCATATAAGTATGCTGAAAAACAAAAAGATAAGAAGAAAAGTATAAAAGAGAAAAAAGATTGTGAATACACTTTTACCAAAAAAAGGATTGTGAACGCATCCTACAAAACATTGTCCAAAATCTGTGAGCTAAACAATATGTAACTTACTGGAAACTCACACTCAAGTATTAGTATCAATCTCCAAATATACATGTATTTACACAAATAAGTTAAGTATTTAAACCACAAAACCTTTGAACATTAAATCAAACCACAATTATTTACCGGATTCATTGCAGAAAATATTAGTCTTATGGAAACGATATAAAAGAAGAGGTATATGATCTGCAAAATAACATAAAGACATTGAGATTCAAATGATTAAAAAGAAAACTGAAAATGAAACATACATAAAATATTATTGTTTACCAGATTTAGGAACGAAAATGCTAGAGTTATTAAAATGATATAGGAGTGGTATATGATCTGCAAAATAACATTAAAACAGTGAGATTCAAACGATTAAGAAGACAAATGAAAACTGAAACAAACTTAATACAGAACTATTTACCAGATTTAAAAGCGAAAAACGTTGTTACTGAAACGATATAGAAAAAGAGTATATGATCTACAAAATAACATAAAATAGTGAGATTCAATTGATTAAGAAAATATGAAAGCTTTTTTTTTTTTTTTTTGTTTAATCTGGAGGGACTTCCACCCCCAGGGGCCAACCCCTCGGCGCGAGGCGGACCATTTGGTACTATGGGGAATTAGATACCCCAATTGCCTGGCCAGCGGTTCGAACCCGGGTGCGTATATATGAAAGCTTAACATACTCAAACGAAAATGTTAACTGCTTACGATGGTTTGGTTCCTTTATATAATGAAAGAGTAGTGCTCAAGAAGTTTTAATAATATCGTTCATAATTGAGAAAGATTCTCGGAGATATATATTAGGAAAATTGAAATACTTATAATTGTTTGATGTGGTGGATAGATTACGATAGATTACGTTAGACATATTTGATTGTCAATCAAAGAAGATTCACAATAAAGTTGTTACCAAAAAATATGAGAAGCTATAGGAAAACGTTTTTTAATGGCAATGAGGTTAATACCCTTTTTATCCTTCAAAATGCAAAAAAATCATTTAAAAAGAAATGACATGTTTACGTAAAAAACACAATAGGATCCTGTTTTAATAGTATAGACTAGATTTTGACCCGCGCTTTCAAAGCGCGGATTTATGTTTGGTAAAATTTTTATATAATCACATTTATATAATTCATCTTTTATATATATTTATATAATCCGTCTCATATATGTATTTTATATCCAGATTTATGTTCGGTAAAACTATATTATAGATGTATTTTTAGGTTTTTAATTTTGAATTAGATAATTTAAATATAAATCAATATAACAGTTTTATAGTTTTGATCGGTGTTTTGAAATTCGATTGAGACCTGCGGTTGAACGGATTACCGGTTGATCAAAGATAAATTCAGTTCGGGTTTGAAAAAAAAACAAAATTTGAAAATCCAATAAAAACTACTAAAATCGAAATCCAGTTACCGGTTGAACCACTGGTTGAACCAATAAACAATCTTTATTTTTTATAAATAATTTTTTGTTAGATAGTTGGGATTATATTTAAGAAAACGGTTTAAAACAAAACCATTAAATAGTTTGAGAAAAAACGATGCAGTTTCAAACATGTCCGGCTGGAAAAATATTAAAATGATGCAGTATCAAACACGGAATAATCACATACCAAAATTGAATTAGGAAACCGGTGGTTAATGACAAACCAAAAACAATTTAAAAAGAAACCAATGTAAAATGTCCAAAATGTCATTAATGAATACAAAAGAAAGCCTTTTTAATAAGGGTAAACATAGTAAAAATCTAAATGTGCTTGTACTTTAATAGTATAGACTAGATTTTGACCCGCGCTTTCAAAGCGCGGGTTTATATTTGGTGAATATTTTATATAATCACATTTATATAATCCGTCTTGTATATGCATTTATATAACCCATCTCATATATGTGTTTTATATCCGGGTTTATGTTCGGTTAAAACTATATTGTACATGTATTTTTAGGTTTTTAATTTTGAATTAGATATTTTAAATATAAATCAATATAACAGTTTTATAGTTTTGATCGGTGTTTTGAAACCCGACTCGGACCTGCGGTTGAACGAATTACCGGTTTGTAACCCGGTATTTTTAATATTATGATTTTTTCTAATGATAAGACTAATTCGGTGATCATAAGTTGGAAATTTGTTTAAAATATATTTATATTTTTCAAAATCGTTCTAAATGATAATGATTGTTGTCAAAATTAATAATTTTAGAATTAGAAAACCGGTGGTTAATAACAGTATCAAACATGAAAATAATCGATGCAGTATCAAACAAAGAAATAATTGCAGACCGAAATTAAATTAGGAAACCGGTGATTAATGACAAATCAAAAAATAATTAAGAATAAATTGGCGCATAATATCCAGAATACCCTTAATGAATACAAAGGAAATGTTATTTGGTAGGGGTAAAAAGAGTAAAAATCCAAAACATGCTTGTACTTTAATAGTATAGATTTTAGGATAGTTATAGAAGGAAGAGAGATCATAGGGTGATTAACTAATACATATTTTCTGATATATACATAAAACAATAATCTAATCTATTAATTTAGGGATTATCTACAATTTGAAGTTCTCATTTAAATTTTGGACTCTTTCATAGTTGTTGCTAGAATATATCATGCCTCCTATACAATGCAACCTACCAACTTAAATTAAACCAAATTTTAACCAATATAGATTAGTTAAACCTAACCAGTAACACTTTTATAATATTTTTGGTTAATCTCTTAATATAATTAGATCATATAAAACTGAACCACTCTTAAATCAACGAGTTCCATATCATTCCAAACATAAGAGAAAAAATATCCGACTCATTTACAACGTAAGCATACAAAGACCGTGTATGCTTATGCTCATTGATCTTCCAAAAACAAATAATTGTGGCATAGACCAACATAGGCTCATGTTCGTATCACTAACTTTACTTCCATATATTTACTCTTCACCTACATCATATCACAACATACACAGTTATGCAAGAACATGATTTTTTTTGTTCAAACAACCAAATAATGGTGGCATATGGTTAGTAGATTTTTTAAATATATTTTTTTATATATTACATTTTACGAGACTATGTGTATAAGTTTTTTTTTTGAAAAATGGCATAACTATGTGTATAAGTTAAAAGGTAAATGGTGTGTCAAGGCAAATTATTATACTAAAAATGAAAGAAGATTAAATACAAACTAATAACAAGTACAACACAAATTATAACACTATTAAATTTTATATATATTTAATAAAATATTATATATGTCTAATATGTATATATATATATATAAATGTTACACAAAATATATATAATATTATATACACATATTATATATACCATATATTATTAATTGAAATTTGACAAATCAATTTCCGCCCTTTAGGGTGGGTCCTAATCTAGTATATAATTAAAAAATGGTCCTATGTGACTTCTAAACAATAGATAAAATGGTACTTTTCTTTTAATAAAAAAGATATAGTAACCTAAGATTAAAATTCACACACAATTTAGCAACAATACGACTATATGCAAGCATGACATAACATCCTAAACTCACCTTAATATCATGGACGTTCCACATGCTATCATTTGATTCTGCATTTGAACAGATAAGGAAAAAGAATTTCAAATGCATAATTTTGTATTACTCTCAAACTAGGTACCAAACACTGAAAAAATACAAGTCGACGACCCATAACACATTCAACCAAAAAATAGTAGAATACCGCGAAGCGCGGACACGTCTCTAGTATCATATTAAAAATCTATTATTTTTAACAAACTAGACTTATATTATGAAAGCATTGTACTAATAATTTATGAATAAATTATTATATTTTTATTTATATGTTATAGAAAGTGATTGAGATTTGTGATTTTTTATTTTATTATTTATTATTAATAAATATTAAAAATATTATTATGTTAATACGAAATCTATTAAAAATCTATTGGAAAGTCTTTTTTTGAACAAATTAGAAAGTCTATTTAGGTTAAGATTCTACTAAGAAAATCTATTATTTAAATTAGTAAAAATATTAAATGATTAAATCTATTATTATATTATGAAAAGACAAGTATACATAAATATAGATTCAATAAGTACTTCAGTGACATTCTAATGTAAATAAGTTGTAAAACTAAGGGGTATTTCTATTTTGTACTTCTATTTTAATAATATCAATAAAGAAAAAGTGTATAGTTTTTTATAAAGTTTTTTATATTAGAAAAGAGAAGAGAGCTAAGTTTTCTAAACTTTCAATGTGGGACAAAGATAAAATAAAATGTTTTGGGTTTTAATTAAAAAAACAAATGGGCCTCTCCCCTTCTTGAGTCACATTTGTTACAAACTCATTGACCAGATAAATGACAGGTTATCTCTATCAAAAATTCTGGAAGATAGTTAAAAAATCCAACTTTTATGGTTAATAAATATGTACAAAAAAATATTAGGGAGAATACCTTATATGACGCCTAAAGGTGGAATACAGTTCACACCTATTATACGGTGTTCTGGGTAGGTAGTATGCGTATTCTAGGCAAATCGTGAAAATTTGGAAACTTCCATTGTCCGGTTGTCAGGTTCGATACCCAAGTAACGCGTTTTGCTCTTTTTAGTGTTTATTTTCATTAATGGCATAACCGTAAATAAGTCATCATCTTCCTCAACAGTTTTTAGGGTTACAGAGACATTTTTACAGAGCCGCCATGTTTTCTTTGATTGATTTAGTCCATTATTTTGCGTTTTTCTTGCTGGGTATGGTTTTAATTTGTAGATTTAGCATGTATCTTCCAATTTCAAGCTTTCAAAATTTAAAAAATGTGAATAAATTTGGTGACTCCGATTTAATGGCCACCATTAGCAAATGATCTAATCAAGAACAAAAGAAAATAACCTATCAAATCAAATACAAAATAAAATCGAAGAGGCTATAAACCATCTTCACATGACACAATACCAAAGATGGAGACAATAATCTCAGAAGATAAAGAAGAAGATGAAAACAGAAACCTCATTAATCGCCATGGGAGCAAGCTCGGCAGAGAAGACGGTAAAAAATAATTAGGGTGTCGATCCCTTTTACCCGATAAATAGGATCTCTTTTATTCTCCCTTTTTTAATTTTTTTTTTACTTCTTAAATGTTTTAAATAATAAATCTACTACGAACATTATTATTTATAATTATAATTCAATTACAAAAATGAGATTTTAAGGGCATTATAGTATTTACAAGAATTAAAATCCTAATTTGACAAAACATCTTGTAAAAATCCTATTGTGACAAATCCTACTTCAAAGTGTCCTAAAAATCTAATTTTCCCAAAATATTATTGCTTAAGGGTTAATTGATAC
Source organism: Raphanus sativus (assembly GCF_000801105.2). Taxonomy (NCBI): domain Eukaryota; kingdom Viridiplantae; phylum Streptophyta; class Magnoliopsida; order Brassicales; family Brassicaceae; genus Raphanus; species Raphanus sativus. The sequence goes on from NC_079516.1 coordinate 22,824,367, forward strand.
AAACATTTGTTTTCAGAAAAAAAGATAAACTAATTAAAATAATACAATTTGACCAATCATTCTATGCAATGCGAGATCTAAAATAGTTTCAAAGATGCTATGCTAATGATCGAAGAAAGTTTTGCCAAAACTTATTTCAAAGCCCAATCCCCTATATATTAAAGGAGAAGCATTTTTAAGGCTTTCTTTAAACGGTTTTCGTGAGAATGCATGAGAAGGCTCCATTCCACGTGTCGCGCTATGAGCGATTTTAAGAAAAACGGATCATTTAATGCTTAACTTTCTTTCCTTATTTGCTTCAATGACAAAAAACTTAACGATTATTTTTCATACTCGAACAGTTTCTCTTGACATAGTATAAAAACTAAGAAAAAGAGAAGAGCTTTAGAGACCAAACTCACCACCACGAACCAGAAACACTTAGAAGCATTTCCTGTCGACGATGGATGGACCCGAGTCATCGTTCTCCCACTTAGATGCAGTTCCAGCCAAACACTTGCCGTGTTCTATCGCGGGTTCTTGATCCGAGATCGATGAGGCAGCACTTTTTTGAATGATGTATCTATCTCTCTTTAGTGAGCGCAAACTTTTTGGAGGCAGCACTTATGTGTATGCGAGGATATAAGTAATGTGTGTTCCTACCGAAGTCGTTCAAGCTTCGAAGGTGAAGACGGGGGAGGAGGGCGGAGGAAGAGAGTGGCTGGGTCTTCTTCGCTTACTGAGGACAAGAAGCTCTCTCTTTTTGATCGGAAGATGGCTACCGCTACGGAGATAGCGAAGAGGATACATGTTAAAGCGAAAATGAGGCATATCACCGGGACGTCGTTGTTGTTGTTGTCTCTTTTTGAGAGGAGTAACAGATGAAGTCTTGATTCGGGTGGGTTGTGTTGAACCCGCAGACTCTGTTCTTGACCCGACAGTCTCTGCATTTAGCAAAGTACGGGTCTCGAGACATTGTAGCATTTGTTTTCACAAACAATAACAGTTTTACACAAGCGGCAACACATTCTATACAAACTATAAGAGTTCTTACTACAGTCTCCTATTGTCAAGCATGCTTTACGAGTCATTCTCACGTAGTACACGTGAATTTTAAATCCAATGAAATACTACAATTTTATTACACGTGAATTTTAATAATATGGTTAAGATTTTTAAACCGATATCAATGAATTCTACCCATCCCGAATTAAACCGGCTAGCATTAATGTTTGGACAATATCTATATTTTTTGAGTGATTAGCAAGGTAAATTGATGATACTAAATGACATATATTTCACATTTTTTTGTTATGGAAATTTATATATCTAAGAGTGATTGGCAAGGTAAAAATATTTTCCATTTAATACGATATTATACCAAGATACCACATTTATTGCATTAGGTTTAGTTAACCTATATAAGACTCACTGCTCCACATAATTTTATTCATTCATTACACCCGAAACCTTAACATGTTTATCTCATTCTTCTATAATGGTTGCGTTAACTTATGGATCTGATTTGAAACTATTCAAGTCAATGTGGAAGATTATGGTTAAGATCATTCGTTTGTGGAAGCAGTATTCTGTTGGTGGTGGTTTAACTATTGAAATGGTTTTTATCGACTTCAATGTAGGCATCTTTACTTTTAAACTAAATGAATTTTATAAATTTCGTTTTCTTTATTTAAACATGTCTAAGTTTCGAGTTTTTTTTATTTCGTAGGTTGTGAAGATGTTTTACGCAGACCAAATTGAAAAATAAATGTTAAAACATAATGCTTGATTGTTAAAATTCATTGGGCTTATGTTTAATACATTGTAAGAATTAAACTCAGCAGACTCAATGTGTAGATATATTAATGTTATTATTTATGTATATATTTTTATACAACGATTTATGTATATAATTTAATTGTCATTATTTTAAAAAATATTTTGTAATGACTAAGTATATTTTATATTTAATTAATTTTAATTTAAGAATTGAAACTTTCATTTGTTATATGAACAAACATTTCTTTCAATATTAGTTAACGCCATATGTATATAGCGATGAAACACTTTTTAAAAAAAATTACATACACACAAATATGCACATTAATGTTAGTACTTATTATTTTGAAATCTTCATTTCACCATAACCAAATTGTAATGAAATGAATTGTTTTATAGGCATCTTTGTTTTCTTCAACAGTTATATAAATTTGATTTTATTATGATTTTTTCATAATTTATAATATGAAACGATTGGTTTATATTAGAATTGTCTAAAATTCAAAGAACATGAAACCGAACAAATACAAATAGTCTTTAGTTTATCACTAAAAACCCAAAAATCTCAATCATTTTAACCGAACAAACGAAAATAAATATGAATTTAGAATGTATTTATATCATAGGATCTTAAAACCCGAAAACAACCCAAAACTAAACTGATATCCAAAATAAATATACCTAACGTTTTAATATCTTAAAAATAATCTCATCCCGTGCAATGCACGGGTTATCATCTAGTTATCCTTTATTGCATGTAGACATATCACAAATAAAGCTATTATAACATTCTGGTTCTTGATATATGTGAAAGTTTTAATATAATTGATTTAACTATCTATGACACCAAAATGCATTTATCTTTTTAGATCACACATCTAGAAAGAACCCTAAAATTAAGTTTGATTAACTAGAATAATGCAAAAATGGATGACATATTGGACGTTGCATCATATGGAGATCCCGTGAGGTGGCATGATTCATCGCCGAAGCGGACATATGGTGTACATGTGTGAAGTTAAGAATGTGGTAGTAGAAACAATGTGATACGGCCTGATCATGTGAATGTGGTGGTGGTGCAGATCACGTGGAAAAAGTGTGATACAGCATTATCGCATGAAAATGTGAAACTCACGGAGACCGCGTGAGTTTGTGAGTTCTCACGCAACAACATATAAAACATGTGATCGTGTGAGATGGTGTTGTCTCATGTTAGGATAGTTTTCAAGTTTGAACTTTTAAGTATCCAAATAAGACCATAACCAGAATTGAACCCCCCAGAGGGAAATATACCAAGTAAAAACTCAATGTTCTTTAGAGATTATAGTTAATGTCAAACTGAATCCAGATCAAAATCAAAACAATATCAATAATAGCTTGCAGTTTCAGTTCCCTCATATATCTCATAACCTGAATTGTTTTTAAACCAGCCGTCACTCTTTTACCATATTAATTCGCTCAAAATGAGACCTCAAGCGAGTCGTCCCATGCTTCAGCGCTTCCGTTAGAAGCATCTTCGACGTCTTCTTCCATAGATAGCCTAATGTATTCCCTATGAGCAAAACGATCCCATTCGGTCCATGTAGGATTTGCGCGCTCCTTTGTATTACGAATCAATAAGAAAGTAATAAGTCTCTCTACAAGTACATAGCGGAATATATTGGACATATTTACCTGGCGAATGAGGAATGGATCACGAGTTTCAAACGCCATGAACTTGTTAAGGTTGAAAAGTATATTGAAAACATTTCCGGAAAGTTTAGAACCCTTCAAATCATTCAGACAAATGTACCCTTCGTCTTCTGGTTTGACCATATCAAATAATTGGCACAAAATATCCTCAAACAGCACCGCCTCTTGCGCCATGCATTCCATTCTATGCAGCTGCTCCTCATAAAAGAATTGCAGCTCATTCCGTGTCAAGACTCCATTTGCATCCAAATCTATGCACTTGAACCTATATCATCAACATCAATATCATAACATAACTCTTACCAAATAACACCTACACAAAAGTTTCACTCTCACCAATACTCTAGACTAGGTTCTGATGACTTGTCTTCTTCAGCCAAAATGAAATAAACAAAATCCTCATAACACATCTTTCCTTCGGTTTTACTAGTAAACTTCCTTGGTACCTATATGAAAAGGCATATTGACAATGACTAGGCGTAGTTAATAAAATAAAAATAAAAGGAAGATGCGGAGTAGCAGACCTGAGAAAAGATTCGGTCGACAATCCTGTAGGTGAGAGCATGGTTACTGTATCTGATGAGATTCTCTTTGTCGATCAAGAAATCATGGTCGGTATCCAGCTCCCAGAACTTGCAGTATATGACATAGAAATGCTCATAAGAGAAGTACCTAATTAGTAAGCCGTTAAAGAGTCAGAATAAAAAGCGCGAACTAGCCCCCACTACAATTTTTTCATTTATTTCTAGCCACCCACCTCAACACCTTATTGATATCCTCTTCTTCATCGGCATGTTGCATTGCGTCAACTAAATTTCCTCGCTTAAGCTCTCTTAAGGTAAGATGACCATTTCCACTCCTATTAATGTAGTAATATATTCTGTATATTACAGTTTCAGCTGTTGCCAAAAGTTTTCATCAAAGATTACAAAATGGATCATATACTCAACTTTGCAGATATCACACCTCTTTGTAAAAAAAATTATATCAATCATGAATCACATCTTTTTGTACTCTTTGCTTTTTCGTCAGTATGATCATTTTCCAAAATATTAGAATTCAAATTAAAACTAACCATATCTATCCTGAAACTCAGGTGTGCCTTGCAAGAATTCAAGACCAGGGTGTGTTGCCAATAGTTCTTGGAGAACAGGCTTGAAATCATCCTGTTATAAATTCATCACCCAGAAAAAAATTAATAAAGAATTGTTACCAAATACGACGTAATATATAGTGCAGCTCAGGAAAACCACCTGGACAAGGTACTTCTTATCTGGTTGCTTCAAAATTGTAAATATCTGAGTTGCTATCTCCTTTGTCAACATATTTCCCTTAACCCAATAATCAATGAAGGCTTCTCTGTAAATAAAAAAAATTACATGGGTTTTGGAATCATGATCTCTTTCTGACTACACCAAACTCTGTAGCTACACATGGATTGAAACTGCAAACCTTTTCACAAATCCAGTGTTATTTGTATCAACTTTCTTGAAAATAGAGGTGGTGAGAAATGATGGAACCTTGCAGATCTCAGAAGTGACCAATTTAAATTCTTAAAAGAAAAGAAAGACTTGGTTAGTCACTAAATATAAGAGATAAGGATATCTAAAGAGAAGCTAATTCACCGACCTTGCAGTTGCAAACCATCCTCATGGCCATGGAAAAGTGTGTTGATCTTAGCTATACACTGCTCTTTTTGGTCATTTGGTGGTGGGCGACCATCTTCAAAGTAAAACTATACGTTCATAATAGACATTCTTTAGCACAAACGATGCTGAGATTATATGGAAAGGAAATGGAAGTAGGAGATACGCAAGAAAACGGTTACAAAATAAATAAAAATGCAGAGAAAATAGCTGTATGGTTTTTTTTTTGGTATTACGAGATTATATGGTAAAGAGATGGCAGTGCAATACAATAAGTTAGTGCCACCTCTCGGACGTCCGTACTATCATTTCGTAACCGTCTAAACGAATGGTATCCCGATCAAAGCTTAAGTAGAAGGTAAATGGATATATGGACCTGAGGAATGAGTTCTTTGACATGGTCAGAAAGAACTTTGAGAGGAGAGCTAAGATTAGAGAGACCAGTCCTTTGTCTAGTGATCCGAGGCGAGCCGGTGGAGTTCCTGGGAGAAAGAGGAGGGCCATTGCGTGCCGGAAACATTGAAGCCAAAGGACTATTAGACCCTGAATTTGTAGCAGAAGAGCCTCCAGAGACAACATTCAATGCAACTCCAGATTTGATATCATTTACCAAAGATGCTACCTATAATAGAAACAACAATATCTCCAAGGTCACATATATTATTCAAGAAAATTCTAAGCACTATTTATTATTTATTACCAAGCGATTGGTTTCAGGAAGCGCAAGCCATTGATCAAAGAGCTTCTTGACGAATTCTTGATTCGATTTCATCGACATCGGTGACGTCTCCGGCAACTGTAACAGCTCTATATCGAGCGTTAGAGACTCCATCGTCTTGGATTAGGCCTTGCTGATCAATTCTCAAATGCAAATATTCCTTGGTGAAGAAAGGTATACATCTGAACTAGTGGAGAAAGTTAGATCCGTCCGATCCTGAAGGAGATTAGCTCTAGCCTCTGCAGAAATTCAAGGAGAGAGAGAATGGAAAGACAAGCAATTACTTAGTCAAAACTATAATTAGTAAACTGTTGAAAACTAATAAACACTTTTCCCAAAAAATTCACATTAGTGTAAACTACTACCACTAATTAAAATTATGGTTTGACACGCAAGCAGCATAACCAGAAGTAATCAACCTTTCTTCCTATCAAAACGGGGTTCATTACTCAGATGTTAATAATTTGAATAAAAATATGCAAAATAGCAAAGATATGAAAACCATTTCTTAACGACTCAGTATATTTCTCGTTTTAAAAGTTAAAATTTTATCTATTCTACTAAAATAGGATCATTTCCAATTGATAAATGTTATTCCAATAATATAATTTATTTATTTAAAAGACTATTATGTCAAATTAAACTAATATTAAATTGAAATATGATTATACAAAAATCTGAATATAAAAATTAGTTTTTAAAAAAAAATTAAAAACATATAAGGGCAGATCAAAATATAATTAACTAATTAATTTTTAATAATGACTAAACTAAAATGACATAGGATGACCAATCATATATGACTAGGATAATACTTGTCAAATTTGATAATTAGACTAGTGAGTAAATAACACTTTTGTTTTAAAGATAAACTAGATTTTGACCCGCCCTTAAAAGGGTGGGTATATTCTTTTATTTTAAATTTATTTTTTTTATTTATTTTTTTTTATTATATTTGTATTTTGGTAATCATATTTGTGTATAAATTTAGATCAAAATATATTGTAATTTTAAAATTGATCTGGTATATGCACGGTTAAGACTGAGTTGCGTGTCGAACTCGCCCCGCTGACCCGCCAATCCACGGATTGTCAACTTTGTTTTTGGTTAAAAATATGACCCGCACAACCTGCAAACAAATAATATTGTACATGCATCCGCTCCGCTTAATTTTGTGGTTATCCGTGGGTACATATTTTAAAAATTATTATTTAATTTAACTACTATAAAAGTATTTTATAATAAAAAATCTATACATGACTTAAATTTTAAATTATTATTTTTAAATTCTTGTATTTAAAAAAAAATTATTTACTTTTTTAATTTTTTTTTAAATAATTTGCGGGTCGACGGGTAGCGCGATCCAAAATCCACCAACTCATACTAAGCCCGCATAAAAAATTCTTAACCCGCATCCGCAAATCAATTTTTTAAATAGTTGGACGAAAAACAATTAGTCAGTGGAAGGATTCAACAATTTTTTAAGTAATTTTTTTGGTTGTGATTCCCTTTTAATAGTATAGATGAGGTACAATGTTGTTTTAAATTAATTCCACACTATCATTCGATACAAAAAAAATTATATAAACATTAGTAATAGAAACAGTCGTTTGTACAAATTTTTCTTATGCACATATCTAAAATATTAAAAGTAACGGTTTAGATTATAGTAACATTTAAAGTCAATAACAGTAATATGCTTTATTTAAATGAAGGATAATCTTATTAAGTTGCTATAAAATAGGTTAGTTATAAGATTTTTGTTATATGTAATAGGTTGGACTAAAAAAATGAAAGGGTCCAAAACAACTTGTATAAGTCGACTTTTCAAGACTGCTTTCCTTTTAATAGTATAGATGTTTTAAAGATAAACTAGATACGAACCCGCGCTGTGCGCAGATATTGTTTCGTAAAAAAGTTATTCAGATTATATTATACGATTCTCTCGATTTTTTCGGTTTTATTTTTTTGTTATATAATAAATAGATATAATGAATATTTAATTTTGACATATATATATATATTGCCTTTATAAGTATATATTGATTTGTATTATAACATTTGTTGTACATGATGTTAATTTGTAATGTTTAATTTTTATATGTAATAGGGGTGACCTTCGGATACTTATTTGGGTTTGGTTCAGATACATTCAGATTCTGGGGTTCAAAATTTCAACTCAATTCAGGTATTTGTAAAATCCGGGTTGATTTGATTTAGATCTTTATGGGTTTCGTTCAGATTTGGATAACTCATTTAACTTATTTTAAATTTTAAAATTTATATATGCTTTAAATTTTTCAAATTTTTAAAATAAGATAATATATTACATATAATTTTGAATATTGTATGATGAAATACGTAAATTTAACATATAAATTAGTTTGACTTGTATGTTTGGATATATAATCAATAGAGATTTCAAATATTTTTAGTGTTTTCAGTATTGTTGGCTATTTATACATTTTTCAATATTTTATATTATTTGAAATATCTTGGAAAATTCTAAAATATTTTTAGATATCTTTTATATATTAAGCTAAAAACAATTAATATATTTAACTATATAAATATATTTTGGATACATTTTGATATCCAAAGTGCTTTAGTTTGGGTCGGTTTGTTTTTTTTCCTCTAAATATCAAAATTTTAAACCAGTGCAGATATTTAACCAATTTTTGTTCGGGTTCGATACTACTTTTCAGGATCAAATTGGGTTCGGTTTTCCGGATTCATAGTTTTTGTTCCAGCCTAGTAATTTAGTGGTTTTCCTTAGGGATTAATTGTGATGTTATTTTTCTTAAACTAAGAAGATGATATTTAAAAAAATTATATATTTTAAAAATATTATTAAAACAATTCAGTTCAATTAAACACAATTTCAAATAATTTTAACCAAAATAAATTTGTTTAATCTAATTTATTAATTCCAGGTCTTATTACATTTTTTAAGTTGCAGTTATTAAAGTGTATTATTGAAAAATATACATGAGTAATTGTGCTTTAGACAATTATGTAGATTTTATGTAGATATACATGCATAATTGTGCGTGAATATACATGCTTAATTTTTTTTTAAAAATATTACATTTAAATATATCAAAAAAAATTGGGATACATAGGTTACATTTTTTGTGAAAAATATTAGACAAATTTATTCCATCTAATACCAATTGATAGCCTTTTAAGATTTGTTACTTTGTTCAATAAATAATAATTGGATAAGAATAAGAATAACATATTTTGCTTAGATGGAACAAAGGTTTTATATTTACTTTGATCAAAAATTAGATCAAATCATTAAAACTTAGTTTACTAATAAAGGATATTGTTTTTGCTTAAATTTTTTATTGTATTTGGATGGAATAAGAATATTAGAATAACATGTTTTGGTTAGAAGATCGATAGCACATTTTGATTTCCATATTTTAGACTAGGGTTGAGCAAAAAATCTGAATCCGAAGAACCGAACCGAATCCCCAAAAAAGTAGTACCGTATCCGAAGCGAAATTGATTAAAAATCTGAACGGATTCAAAATTTTAGTATTTAAAGAATAAAAACCGAATCCGATCCGAACCAAAGTATTTCAGATACCCGAATGTATCCGAAACATATTTATATATCTAAATATATTAATTATGTTTAAATTTATTGTATATTAAAGACATCTAAAATACAATACTTGAAAATCTTAATATATAAAGTTGGCTTCTAATCTCTCATTGGGGGAATTTTTGACAGCTGTCCCTTCTTTAATAAAACTCACCGTTTAACTAGAAAAATGATGTCGATTCATTGTTGGGTTTTTCGTCGCTCTATGGGCTTCCAAAATAACACATCAGGCCCAGGTTTTATCTTGGTTTCTCCGCTCCTGTATTTGTCATCGTGGAGCGAATTTTGAGCTTCTCTGAGATTCGACGTCCTCTCTCTTTTTCATCTATGAAACGGCTCTTTGATTCTTCACTGGTCCGACTTAATGCGCAGTTATGCCCCTCTTCCACTACGAAGCATTGAATCGCCATCATAGAGCCCTCTAAGTAACCGTTCGAAACCGAATCTATAAATATCACTCCTTCGACCATGGACATCAAAGCTTCAAAGAAATAAAAAAAAAATCAGTTCGGCTTACCAGTTCGACGATGGCTAACTCTTACATCCTTCTTGGCGATTTGAAATCTGGTCGCTGCAACAACACCGCCGAAGTACGGTTGCTGAGGTTTTGGGAGGCAAGGCATGCCAGAAAAGGAGATCTCCTGAGTCTGGACATGCTGTTTCTGGATGAGCACGTAAGCATCTTTCACATCGATTTATGGTGTTTTGTGCTGTTCATGATTTATTGTAGCTGTTTGTTTAGAGTTTTGTCTATTTTTGTTTCTTTTTTTCCTCCTTTCTAATTGATTTTTTTTTTAATACAGTCGACGCTTATACAAGGCTCAATTAACTCCAGCCAGCAGCTAAGATTCAAGACAATGTCTCTGTGAAGGAGCTGTGTATAAGCTTAGTGGTTTTGATGTAAAACGCAGCAACCCCAATTACCGCTTGTCTGATGCTCCCATCTCCATAAGGTTCAACGATGCAACCTATTTTGACAAGCTGCCCCAGTCGGTTAGGCCCATACCTACTGAACTGTTCCGATTCCGACCATACAATGAGTTCCTTGAGCTGGCCAATACAGGCAAACAGCTCCCTGGTATGAACTGGTACTCCTTGCAAGTTTTTTATTTTTCCCCAGTGTAAGGATTTAATTTTTAAATCTTTTCCTGCTCTATTCCTATGCTAGACATGATTTGAGATCTGTGCTTTGTTTGGTGGTCTGTGTAAATAATATATCTATTCATATTCCTACAGTTTAATTCTTGTGATGCTTGGAAACATACTGATCAAGGGAATCCGTGACCTTCCATGGGGTGACTTGCAGAGATGACTAAGTTTCTTCAGTTGATCTCAGTTCCAAGCCTCTCAACATCATATTTAATGTTCTGGCTTTGTCTTTCTTATATCTACTTTTCAGAAAGTTATTAGGTCTTGCGTTTCTTGAACGCTAGGATAGAGCTACGGAGTTGGTTTTAACTTGAATGCGAAGTTTGGAAAGAATTTTCAACATAATGAAATTTGTATGATCATTGACCGTCAGTATTTTAAAGTCAAACTAAACTTTAAAAATAACTACATCAATAGATCAACAATCAAATATTTTAAAAATCCATAACCTAAACTCAGAATATATCATAAAAAATTAACCTATATAAACGACTAACCCTTTTAAAATACAAACAACCCAACCAAAATTTATAACAAAATCAGAAGCCAACTTTATATATTAAGATTTTTAGATTTAATGTATATCAAAATATCCAAAATATATAAGATACTTTTTATTTTTCTAAATATTTTAAAATATATATAAATAGTCAAAAGTAAATGTCTAAAATCGCTAAACTATACTCAAAACACCAAAAATACTTAAACAATCTATCGATTCTTTATCCAAATATTCAAACCAAACTAATTTATATGTTAAGTTTAGGTCTTTTGACATTTGTTATTCAAATTTATTTATAATATATTATTTTATTTATAGATTTTGAGAAATTTAAAGTATATAATGATTTAATCCGAACCCAACCCCAAAAGATCCAAACCGAACTCAAAGCGAAATTTAGAAATACCCGAATGAAATTGAAATTTTTGACCCCAAAAATTCAAAACTCGAATAGATCCGAACCAAACCCAAGCAGATATCCGGATGACCATTACTATTACAGACCTCTAATATATATTGTAAAATGAATTATCGAAAGGTAAGATGCACAAATATAAAGAACATCCGCGCGTAGCGCGGACACATCCCTAATCTATCTATCTAATACAATAAAGTTAGGAAATCTGCCTCTTTAGGCTATCCACGACATCTTTGGTGAGAGAGGCAAATGGTGACATCTGGCGTAACGATAGTAGTCTGTGTGCTTCACGCGTTATTGTGTGTGATTTGTGGCCCACACAACATTAAACCTTTCTCGCCCATTACTGTTCATCGTCTCTTTCCTTCCTGTCGACGCTGTTTGCTGACCTCTTCACCAACGCAAGAGAAACGGCTCACCCCTCCTTCAAGCCGGCATTTATTCTTAGCTTTTCCTGGTGTAATCAACCCCTCTCTTTAAGATTTCTACCAGCCTCTTCGTTTTCATTGAAACCGCCGCACTCTCTTGCTATAAATATGAGCCCTTTTACGATCATCAGTCTTTCTCACACCAATTTCCAAACAAAGCAAATTTCGATCAAGCGATTGCGATGGCCAATTCATACACTGTTCTTGCTAACCTCAGAGCCGGGCGATGCTCTAACACGGCCGAGGTCCGCCTGTTGCGTTTCTGGGATGCGAAGAACATCAAAGGGGGGAAACTGATCAGTTTGGAGATGTTGTTGATTGACGAAGAAGTAAGTTACTTTGTATATCTTTAGAAATTGTTATAGAGTTCTGATTGAATATAGTTTTCTTTCGTAATCAGTTGTGTCGGTTTCTTCGATTTTAACTTTGTATCTCTTTAGAAATTGTTATAGAGTTGTGATTCAATATAGTTTTCTTCCGTGATGAGATGGTTCCGGTTTCTTCGATTTCTATCTCTTTGGATTGAAACTTATTGTATTAGAGTTTTTAAAAAACTATTTCCTCATCTGAGCAGCCCATTTGTTGCGTCATTTTCTGAATTATTTATTTGTTCATGTCAACAGTCAACGCTGGTTCAAGGGACTGTTCCTGCCGCATTGAGCTTAACCTTCAGGGAGCGCTTGTCTGAAGGTTCGATTTACACCTTAAGCGGGTTTGATGTAACACGGAGCAGTCCCAAATACAGGTTATCTGATGGGCCCATAGCCATTCGTTTCAACGAGGGCACTGCTTTTGAAAAGTTACCAACCACCACGAAGGTATTACCAACCGAACACTTTCGCTTCCAACCATATGACCACATACTCGAGCTCGCAAACACTGGGAAGCAGCTCCCTGGTAATCACTTCTTCTCAGTCTTTTTGCGTTATTTTCCTCATATTACGGTCTAATGCCATATTTTTGATCATTTGCAAGACGTTATGGGAGAGCTGCGTGCAATTAGGAGCACCATAACAGACAGTTTACCTGGGCCACCTCGAGTTATGCTCACTTTGCGTATGGAGGGGTACGTTGAGTTCTCTTCAATATGTTTGTTATGATGACGCTCCTGCGGGCGTGTCTCACCTGCTTACTTTTATAAAATGCAGGGATGTGAATGTTGTTGTGAGTGTGTTTGATTCCCTGGCTTTTGCCTTCCACAGCAAGCTTGATGGTTACGGGAGAAAGCCTAGGATTGTCCTTGTCACTGGCATCAATCCTAAGATCTTCTCGGGTAAGCGAGCATATAAGCACTGTTTTATTACATGCTGACATAGTGGTCCTATATTAACTAAACACGTTTTCGCAGGGAAACTTTATCTGAATGGCACTTCTGCCACCCGTGTATTCTTTGACTGTGAGATTGCCGTAGGAAAGATAGCGTTTGAAAGGCAAGATTTTAAGTTAGTAATTTGACTTCCTATATTGTCTGTGCAGTTTAATACTGTTTGATATCTTTCATCTAATTACCAAACAGATTGACGGGTGGTGGGATAGACCAAGGAGAGCCTTCATCAAAGGTGGTCCGCGCTCAAAAAATAGAATCAACCACCCTCGCTGAGCTTAACCAGTTTGTTCTCACCGGTGATCCTCAGGTATTGAGTTCTTAGTTCAAAGTCATTCCTGGGTTATTAGAATAGTATGTGCTATTTAGTGCTCCTCAGTGGATAATAGTTAGTTTACAGATATCTGAGGATTATTAGATTTTGGTGTTCCCTTCTCTGATACTATGTTGACTAATAATGGACTTCTCTATTGTCCACAGACTATCGAATTCCTTTGTACAGCTAAAATAACTGAGGTTCAGCTAGCGGAGGGCTGGTGTTACATTGGCTGCGCTACCTGTTCTAAGAAACTCATACGAGAGGAGTCTTCTTTTACCTGTGGCCCATGCAATCAGACTAATGCTGTCGCTGAGTTGAAGTAATTGTTATATGTTTTCATGCTGTTTGCCTAATAGAAGGATCGGGTCTTCTAACTTCTTCCTATACTATAGGTACCGGGTTGTGTTCTCTGTGTCAGATAAATGTGATAACGTCTTTTACCGGCTTTGACGAAGAGATTAGGAAACTAACTCATGTTCTAGCCTCTGAGGCTGCGCAGATTGTGGTGAGAGCGGTGGCTCATCAATTTCTTTGCCCATGGGTACTTGGACATACACAAACTGATCTAATGATTTGAACCATTCGCAGGGGATTGGTGTTAATGCTCAAGTTGACACAGAGCTCCCTCGATCGCTTGCTCCTGTTGTTGGAAACACTTATACTTTTCAGCTAAAGTTGAAGGACTTCAACTTCACTCCAAACCACCAGACCTTTACTATTTCCTGCATATATCTTGCCCCAGAGCTTGCACCCACCCCAACATTTGTTGTTAGTTTCTTCCCCTTAGGTGAAATTGCATTTTCTTCTTTTAATTATTCGGGCTAACATATTTTGTTGTTTTTGAGATACAGGAAGTTGATGACAATGCTGCACCAGAGCTTGAAGGATCCGCCGTAGTTGGAGATGCTTCTCCAGGCGCACTGAAAAGCACTATTGCAGAGCATTCCAGCTCTTCTGGTGGTCCACTTGAGGGTCGTGAGCCAGCAGATGAGGAAGCTACTGGTCTGAAAGAGAGTGCCAGAAAGAAGGCACGTGTGGAATGAGTCCTACCTTGAAGCAGAGCCACCACTTTTCCTCTCTATCGTTGACGTTTTAGGATTTTCACATTTCTTTCTATTTTGAGAATTTACTGTCTTTTTGTTTTAAACAAAACTCTCTGACGGTGTGGTTGGTTTCTGTATTGACCATATTTTATTTCTTGCCATTTAATTACGTTTCCAAATCATTCTAAATTAGCCATAAATCTCAAGCCCAAAAGCTTTGATTATGCCTAATATTTAAACTGATTTATTCTAAATACATAAAATACCCAAAAGTTACAAAGATTTTTTAAACGTAAATCTTATATGCTACTGGGAACAAAATAAATTATTTAGTTTTATTTAAAATATAACTCATTTACGAAATCACATTTTCCAAAATTTACTCCCACTTAAAGAGAAATTCTTTCAACTTATAAAGTTTCTCCTCCTTCTACATTGTTCCTATTCGTTCAGTAAACAAATGCCATCAAGTTCTCTCACAAATATTTAAAATTAAAATTACGTTTTAAATCTTTTTCTCTTTGGCAATAACATTTCAATAGCCTTTTTAACCCAAATCATCTGCTACGACTTACAGGTTTTCAAACCAACCTCCTCCGACGGTTTACATTATCTCCTGATGATTCACAAACTTGAAGAACCATGATATATGCCGCAGATTAAACAACCTAAAATCCGAATCCGGCGCGTAGCGCCGGCAAACCACTAGTTTGTATATATAGAGTTGATAAATCTGGCTGCTTAGGCCATCCACGTCACTATGTAGAATAGGGGGATTTTCGACACCTGTCAAGATTTAATTGGTTGTTATTTTTTCATTACAAATTGCAAGACCATAATCACGGCCCAAGCCTATTACCAACTGAGCCCCAATCGGAACTAGGGTTATCCTTCATCTCTGTCATTCCACGGCGATCTCACCTATGCATCACTGAGTTTGCAATCGTCCATGTGAACCCTGTAACGTCTTATCTTTTGACTATTAATTGAATCCTTAAACGCCCCCAACCCATAGTGGTTTCATTCAATGCGCCCACTTTGAGATTCATCAGTTTCTTACTCTCAAGCATTAAAATCCTTAGAAACCTATCACCTGTTATGGCTGCCTCATCGACTCTGCTCGCCGGCTTGAAAGCGGGACGCTGCTTCAACCCCGTCGAAGTCTGGTTGCTGAGATTTTGGGAAGCTCAGAACGATCGTCTCGCTATCAACTCAGAGAGCATGGAAGTATCTATGGTGCTTGCTTTGATGCTGGACGAGGCATCGTCCCTGTTTACAAGTAACTATCGCTCTCTTTACTTTGTGTGATGTTTATTTGTTTTTAGTCCGCATATTAAAGGAAAAGACTACAAGACCCTTCATGGAACTTGCATAGCTAAAGCTTGAAAAGGCTAAGCCCCGCAAAGTTGGATCTACGATGTTGGTACCGAGAAAGGTATGCAAATAGAGTTTTGGCAACTACTAACCCAAAAAGAGGATGAATGAATTTTAGAGAAAGTTGTGTGTTTTGTTGTTGTGTGAGCAGGTAGTTCGGGTGAACGAGATTGGTGAATTCATCTTGCAAGAACCATGAGGAGGAGTTTAACTGGAGTAAGAGTTCCTTATGCTTTTGAATTTCTAGATGTTAACATAAAATCATCATTACATCCCCATTTCAAGATTCACTGATCCGAAGGCTTTATCCTCAAAAACCTATGTGGTATGGTCAACCAAAGCTTGTTCTTCTTATATGATTGGAACATGACTTGAACAATAAAAATATCCTTGCTTCTACGAGTATATCCAATTGTAATCATATGATGTCAACTTATTTTTTTGGCTTCAGGGACCTCCTTTGCAGGTTAATGGACATATGTCTTCCTTGTGGATGGTGGACTTAGGCGAAGATCACCACGTCTCTTCCATTACTTCTCTTTATCACATCCTCTGTTTTCGTAAAGACACATGCAGTCCAAGAACTTCATAACCTGAGTAAAATAAAAGTTAGTTCGTTTTTAGTTTGATATCTAAGAACCTAACCAGCTGATTTTTGTTGGGATGCAGCTTATGTGTGGGGCACTAGATGACGTTGGGTCAAGAGCATATGCAAGGTCCTAGAAATTGCATGTATCTTATCTAAATGTTTAAGCGTAGACTTTATGTCTTATTAAGACAAGCTGCTTAGGAAGATTATGTATGTCTTGATGGGTATGAAGGGATCAATGGATTGGAAAACATGGATGACATTGAGAACTCTACGTTTACTTGGAATACAGTTTTCCGTTGAAAACTACAACTGCAATGACTGTCTCCACTACACGCTTGTGCCTTTTTCCTTTTGTTGTAATTTTGAATCTTGGAAAAAATATTCGACAGAATAAAATTTAAATGGTTTTTAGTTCAAAAGTGTTTCTCAAGAAACGTAAAAGTTAAGACAATTGGGTTGACTTTTATCTTTTTTTTAACAGATTTATCTTATGGTAATAAAAAAAATGGGAAGCACCCGGACAATGGAGTAACTCTATGGGTCTTTGCGTGGATGGATCGATCAATAAAGTCTACTATGTTTATTAGGGAATGTAACATCTGTGCGTCTTACATATATTAAAGATTTTTTTACTCACAGAGACACTTTTTGACTTTAGTATTACACAATCAGGCACTTCTTACCTGAAGCACACTTTGTATATGTGTTATGACTAATATACCCTAGTTTGACAAATGTTTTGCTAATGTTTTACCTGAAGCGCACTTCTTACCTGAAGCACACAAAGCACACTTCTTACCTGACTTTAGTTTGACAAATGTTTTGCTAATGGTATAAATGGTTATGAATAGTTTTATTTTATTTAGGAAAAGATTAAAAACATAACAAAAACAAACAAAAACCCAATAGAAAAAAATAAAATACCATAATCCAAAACACAAAAACCATCCTAAAAATAATAGAAAACAAAACTACAGATCATATAAAGGAAAACATTGTAGAAAAAAAATCCTTCCACTGCAGAAACTTCTAGCAACCCAATAAAATTTCCTCTCTGTCTTGTTCCAAACAAATCTTGTAGGAGTTTCACCGAAGGCAAGGCTTCTGGCCACATCATTAGCCTTGTTCAATTCAAACCATGTAGATAACCTAGTAGTCTTCGTTAGACCACTATTAGTATATTGATCAACATGGTCACCATCTTCTGGTACGTTAATCCTTTTGGGTGGGTGACAGAATTGAACGATATGAACTGCTGGTGAAAGGAAACGCAATTCAATCTTCAAAGTCCTCCAGTTGGATTCATTGATAGACCGAGATCTAAAACAACCATACAGAGGAATACATAATCAATAAACACAATATATTAATAACAATATTATCTAACATAGATCAACTTACTTGGTATATTTCCAGGAAAACTCAAACTTTCTATCATCTTTAAATTTACATTGCACAGTTTGAAACTCATCTAAATCAATGTAAATGACATCTTGATGGATCAAAGATCGACTTATCTTAATTCCTGACATAAATCCACATCTAAAGACATTTTTGGTCTTTACAAAACCTCCAAAATGGAATTAGTAACAAATATCCACGATCCATCTCGGTAATGCGACATCAAATGATTAGCAAAGTAGGACTTCTTGCAGATGGCGTGAATCATACACCCTGATATAAAAAACACGTAACACGTCAAGAATATTGATTAACTCAATTAAAAAGTCGAAACTGAAACTATATTAACAATAACCTGATTATCAACTAACAACATGTTTAGGTAACCACCGGACTGAGGATTGGATTGATTCCAAGTATGAAGAACTTTGCCATAAAACGTCCATGTATTCATACATGGCATCACCTTTGTAATGTTTTCCGGGAACTGGAGCGATCTCATCGTATTTAGGATATTATCTTAGTTTTGGTGTCTGTGTAGATGATTTCCACATTTTATAAGCATTGAGTTATGATTTAACTTCTGTTAATAGATATTTTTGGAGTATCCGCTTGGAATAAAATAAAATATTCCATGTTAAAATCAACAACCTTGTAACATAAGTTGTTAGTATAACTTAGTAGTTATCAATAAATACTATTTAAAACAATATATTGTTGGGATAAGGATTTTGAACGATGGATTTACGTTAAACAATTAGAATAATGCATTATAATATAATTGATCATAAATATTAATAATAATATACAGTATTTTATAATCACTCAATAAATTAAGTGTATTTAAAATTATGGTGAATGATAGATGAGCATTGATTTGATAAAGATGTTTGCAGGACTTCTGGTATATATTTCTCGTATATGGGAGTTCAAGGAGCTTTCGTATGGTGGCTAATAATTACTTGGAAGATCAAACTATGCAGGTGCGACCTAACATCTTCAGAATTAAATAGTTTTATAGTTTAGTACTTCATATTATCAACGACGATGTAAAAGTTTGTGATTACGGATGAATAATATGAGGATTGATGTCAACATAGAAATGGTTACAGATTAATAGTTTTGTCATTCAATGAAATAATAATACACTTACAGTAGTAGATAGTAAGGATGGATTTATCATATGTGTAGAAACAAACGTTAGAATGATAATAACAAAAACATTGAAGAGAATAAAACTTTTTAAAAAGTACGAAATTAAGAAATATACAATAGGACGTGTATTGTGTGGAATGATTTTTATTAATGTACATATATGTCCAAATTAATAACCAACCGATTTCTAGGGAAGGAATAATATATAGTTAATATTAGATTGAGAAAAATAAGATAGACTACTAGATAAAAATTGTTTTTATTTTAATAGTATTGATTTTACGATAATTATAGAAGGAAGAGAGATCTTAGGGTGATTTAGTACAAAAAAACACGCTCATACCGAAGGATATTTTCCTCGGTATGTCGTCGGAATACTATTCTGACGACATACCGAGAAAAATGTCCCTCGAAAAAAATTCCTCGAAATTTCATTTTCTCTCGAAATTTCATTTTCCCTCGAAATTTTGTGACGGAATTTCGAAGAACAACAATTCCGAGGAGATTTAGAGGACAGGCATTCGTCGAAGTGGTCGTCGATATATATTGAGGAACGTTTCCTCGGTATATACCGAGGATAATACCGAGGAAAGAGCCTCCGAAAATTTTCGAGGAAGCTGTCCTTCGGAATATTCCGAGGAAGACTTCCCTCGGTATATACCGAGGACGGCTGTTCCTCGGAATATATTGAAAATAGTTTTTTTTTAAAAAAAATATTTTTTAAAAAAAAATAATATTTTTAAAATTTAAATTCGAAAATATAAAATTTAAATTTAAATCTAAAACATATTATATAAATTCGAAGTCATACAAATGAAAATAAAACATTACGAGTTTTGAAAGAAATTAAACTACGGGTCTGGCATGGTCGGGAGGTCCACGTTGGCGTTCGGGTTCATGCTCATCATCGCCATCATTTGCTCATTCAGCTTCCTCTGTGCCTCCCAGCCCGCCTCTTGACTCGCCACCATAGACTCCAGCGCAGATATGCGAGCATTCTTCTCCCTCATCTGACTCAGAAGGACTTCTTGATCAACAAATGACGGTGGTGCAGAAGCACACGGAACCGAGTTGGACCGACGAGCCAAACCGAACAAACGGCCATTCTTCTTTGGAACCAACTGAAAAAGAAAGTGTCAAATTTAAATAATATAAAAAATGGATTGAACTTTAAAAAATGAACTTACCGCTTCAACGATTTGGTTGATCCGAACCCGAGGCAAGCCGTTCGATCCCGTCGAATCGTCATCCTCGGTTTGAAGCTGAGACACTTCCTGTTCCATCTGACTGTCGATGAGGGTGACCACATCCCTCACAACACCATCATCAATCTCGCCGGTCTTCTTGTTGGTATACGCCGTCTTTATTAAGCGGAGATGATCAACCGGCTCCCCCTCATTTTCTTCCGCCTTGAAAAAAACATAAATTAAACAAACATTAGTAATTAAAAGAAATGCACAAAAAATATTAGAATCTTAAATAATATAATAAAAACCGACAAGCTTACCAAGCGATCCCCCAGACTGGCTAAAGATTGAGCACCCAAGTTATGGATGTACATGCCCTTCCCCTTACGGTCGCTCTTGCTGTTGGTGGAGTTGGTGGAAGAAGTTGGCACTTCATTCTTACTCCAATGCACACCCAACTCCCGCCAGACGACGGGGTCCATCCCCTTTGGAATCTTTAAAAAAAAAATGTTTAATAAATAAAAAAAATATTTTAATAAATTAAAAAATTGTTTCATAAATAAAAACCAACCTTGTTTATTTCCCACTTCTTCTTCCACGAGTGCATCTGCTTCCCATAGTTGTCCATAACTTTATGGACGAAGTGGTAATAGATAAACAACGTATCATCGGCATTCCAGTTGAATTCTTGCTGAAAATAAAACACAATTAGTAGAAAATCAATATTAAAGATTAAAAAAATAAGTAAAAAATAGAATACTTACCGCAAACTGTTGAAACCACATATGCTGCTTCTCGAGAGGGAAGTCGGTGAAAGTCGGATGTCCATTGTCGAGGGACGAGTACATCATACGGTTGATCCATCCGCTGATCCCGTTCCCGGATCGGTCGAACCTAATAAAAAGAATTAATTATTTAAAATGAATCAAATTTGAATGAAAAAAATAGGTTTAATTACCATGTCTGACCCCGTCCACATGGATACTGAGTGAGATATGGAAGATGGTCACGAACCGGCTGTCGAACAAACTCCGCAACTCTCAGAAGTGCCGGATGAGCAGGAGCAGGAGCAGGAGTGGGTGCCACACCGGGAGCGGGAGGAGAATGAGAGGGAAATGGAGAGGGAGATGTCTGGTAGGAGCTGTGGGGCGATGCGGAACCCGAAATGGAGCCGCTCCCCGAACCACCACGACCACGACGCTGTCGAGAGCGGGTCTGTTCCTCTTGAGACCTTTATATAAATAATTTTTTTTTAATATATACAATTTTTTATTTAATTTGTTAATATATTAAAATTGTTTAATAATAACAAAAAAAAGTTTAAATATATAAAAATAGTTTAAATATTTAAAAATTATTAAATGATTACCAAAAAGTTAAAATATATTAAAAATATTTTTAATATTTAAAAATTGTTTAATAATTACAAAAAAAAGTTTTAATATATTAAAAATTGTTTAATAATTACAAAAAAAGTTTTAATATATTAAAAATAGTTTAATAATTACAAAAATAGTTTTAATATATTAAAAATAGTTTAATAATTAAAAAAATAGTTTTAATATATAAAAAATAGTTTTAAAAATCAAAAACGTTTTAAAAAATCAAAAAAACGTTTTAAAAAATCAAAAAAACGTTTTAAAAAATCAAAATACGTTTTAAAAAATCAAAAAAAACGTTTTAAAAAATTAAAAACACAAAATAAATCAAAAAAAAATATACCAACAATCCAAACATGCAAATCCTAAACTATCCATTTAATCCTAGAATTTCCTATCTAACAACCTAAATTTCGAGATCTATGAAGAGAGGAAGAGAAGAGAGATGAACTTACATGGGAAGAGAGGAGAGGAAGAGAGGAGAGGAAGGAGGCCGAGAGGAAGAGAGGAGAGGAGAGGCGAGGAGAAGGAGAGGAGATCCGCCGAGGAAGAGAGAAGAGAGGAGAGGAGAAGGAGAGATTAGGTCTAAAACCCTAAAGTTCTCTGTGTCAGATAAAAGTTTTCGTCTCAATCCGCCGAGGAAGAGAGAAGAGAGGAGAGGAGAAGGATCGGGTCTTCTAACTTCTTCCTATACTATAGGTACCGGGTTGTGTTCTCTGTGTCAGATAAATGGGATAACGTCTTTTACCGGCTTTGACGAAGAGATTAGGAAACTAACTCATGTTCTAGCCTCTGAGGCTGCGCAGATTGTGGTGAGAGCGGTGGCTCATCAATTTCTTTGCCCATGGGTACTTGGACATACACAAACTGATCTAATGATTTGAACCATTCGCAGGGGATTGGTGTTAATGCTCAAGTTGACACAGAGCTCCCTCGATCGCTTGCTCCTGTTGTTGGAAACACTTATACTTTTCAGCTAAAGTTGAAGGACTTCAACTTCACTCCAAACCACCAGACCTTTACTATTTCCTGCATATATCTTGCCCCAGAGCTTGCACCCACCCCAACATTTGTTGTTAGTTTCTTCCCCTTAGGTGAAATTGCATTTTCTTCTTTTAATTATTCGGGCTAACATATTTTGTTGTTTTTGAGATACAGGAAGTTGATGACAATGCTGCACCAGAGCTTGAAGGATCCGCCGTAGTTGGAGATGCTTCTCCAGGCGCACTGAAAAGCACTATTGCAGAGCATTCCAGCTCTTCTGGTGGTCCACTTGAGGGTCGTGAGCCAGCAGATGAGGAAGCTACTGGTCTGAAAGAGAGTGCCAGAAAGAAGGCACGTGTGGAATGAGTCCTACCTTGAAGCAGAGCCACCACTTTTCCTCTCTATCGTTGACGTTTTAGGATTTTCACATTTCTTTCTATTTTGAGAATTTACTGTCTTTTTGTTTTAAACAAAACTCTCTGACGGTGTGGTTGGTTTCTGTATTGACCATATTTTATTTCTTGCCATTTAATTACGTTTCCAAATCATTCTAAATTAGCCATAAATCTCAAGCCCAAAAGCTTTGATTATGCCTAATATTTAAACTGATTTATTCTAAATACATAAAATACCCAAAAGTTACAAAGATTTTTTAAACGTAAATCTTATATGCTACTGGGAACAAAATAAATTATTTAGTTTTATTTAAAATATAACTCATTTACGAAATCACATTTTCCAAAATTTACTCCCACTTAAAGAGAAATTCTTTCAACTTATAAAGTTTCTCCTCCTTCTACATTGTTCCTATTCGTTCAGTAAACAAATGCCATCAAGTTCTCTCACAAATATTTAAAATTAAAATTACGTTTTAAATCTTTTTCTCTTTGGCAATAACATTTCAATAGCCTTTTTAACCCAAATCATCTGCTACGACTTACAGGTTTTCAAACCAACCTCCTCCGACGGTTTACATTATCTCCTGATGATTCACAAACTTGAAGAACCATGATATATGCCGCAGATTAAACAACCTAAAATCCGAATCCGGCGCGTAGCGCCGGCAAACCACTAGTTTGTATATATAGAGTTGATAAATCTGGCTGCTTAGGCCATCCACGTCACTATGTAGAATAGGGGGATTTTCGACACCTGTCAAGATTTAATTGGTTGTTATTTTTTCATTACAAATTGCAAGACCATAATCACGGCCCAAGCCTATTACCAACTGAGCCCCAATCGGAACTAGGGTTATCCTTCATCTCTGTCATTCCACGGCGATCTCACCTATGCATCACTGAGTTTGCAATCGTCCATGTGAACCCTGTAACGTCTTATCTTTTGACTATTAATTGAATCCTTAAACGCCCCCAACCCATAGTGGTTTCATTCAATGCGCCCACTTTGAGATTCATCAGTTTCTTACTCTCAAGCATTAAAATCCTTAGAAACCTATCACCTGTTATGGCTGCCTCATCGACTCTGCTCGCCGGCTTGAAAGCGGGACGCTGCTTCAACCCCGTCGAAGTCTGGTTGCTGAGATTTTGGGAAGCTCAGAACGATCGTCTCGCTATCAACTCAGAGAGCATGGAAGTATCTATGGTGCTTGCTTTGATGCTGGACGAGGCATCGTCCCTGTTTACAAGTAACTATCGCTCTCTTTACTTTGTGTGATGTTTATTTGTTTTTAGTCCGCATATTAAAGGAAAAGACTACAAGACCCTTCATGGAACTTGCATAGCTAAAGCTTGAAAAGGCTAAGCCCCGCAAAGTTGGATCTACGATGTTGGTACCGAGAAAGGTATGCAAATAGAGTTTTGGCAACTACTAACCCAAAAAGAGGATGAATGAATTTTAGAGAAAGTTGTGTGTTTTGTTGTTGTGTGAGCAGGTAGTTCGGGTGAACGAGATTGGTGAATTCATCTTGCAAGAACCATGAGGAGGAGTTTAACTGGAGTAAGAGTTCCTTATGCTTTTGAATTTCTAGATGTTAACATAAAATCATCATTACATCCCCATTTCAAGATTCACTGATCCGAAGGCTTTATCCTCAAAAACCTATGTGGTATGGTCAACCAAAGCTTGTTCTTCTTATATGATTGGAACATGACTTGAACAATAAAAATATCCTTGCTTCTACGAGTATATCCAATTGTAATCATATGATGTCAACTTATTTTTTTGGCTTCAGGGACCTCCTTTGCAGGTTAATGGACATATGTCTTCCTTGTGGATGGTGGACTTAGGCGAAGATCACCACGTCTCTTCCATTACTTCTCTTTATCACATCCTCTGTTTTCGTAAAGACACATGCAGTCCAAGAACTTCATAACCTGAGTAAAATAAAAGTTAGTTCGTTTTTAGTTTGATATCTAAGAACCTAACCAGCTGATTTTTGTTGGGATGCAGCTTATGTGTGGGGCACTAGATGACGTTGGGTCAAGAGCATATGCAAGGTCCTAGAAATTGCATGTATCTTATCTAAATGTTTAAGCGTAGACTTTATGTCTTATTAAGACAAGCTGCTTAGGAAGATTATGTATGTCTTGATGGGTATGAAGGGATCAATGGATTGGAAAACATGGATGACATTGAGAACTCTACGTTTACTTGGAATACAGTTTTCCGTTGAAAACTACAACTGCAATGACTGTCTCCACTACACGCTTGTGCCTTTTTCCTTTTGTTGTAATTTTGAATCTTGGAAAAAATATTCGACAGAATAAAATTTAAATGGTTTTTAGTTCAAAAGTGTTTCTCAAGAAACGTAAAAGTTAAGACAATTGGGTTGACTTTTATCTTTTTTTTAACAGATTTATCTTATGGTAATAAAAAAAATGGGAAGCACCCGGACAATGGAGTAACTCTATGGGTCTTTGCGTGGATGGATCGATCAATAAAGTCTACTATGTTTATTAGGGAATGTAACATCTGTGCGTCTTACATATATTAAAGATTTTTTTACTCACAGAGACACTTTTTGACTTTAGTATTACACAATCAGGCACTTCTTACCTGAAGCACACTTTGTATATGTGTTATGACTAATATACCCTATTCCTAACTAAGCTCATCAAACTGGGTTATTTTTTTTTATCAAATAAACTGGATTTTTCTAACACGTGACTTTTTCACTATCTTTTTCTCAAGAAAGCAAATTAGAACTCCAATTTCTTTTTTTCTGAGCAACTTTCCCCACTTTCCCCAATTTCTCAAACCCTAATTTCGCTTGAAACACAAACCTCTCAACACTTCGCTTTAAAAGATAGATTGTTTCCTCTCACCCTCTTCTGATCTGAGTTTGGTTTTTTTACCTAAGAAAGATTCAATCTTTAGATTTAATTGATAAAAAATCAGTTTCAAGTTTCATCCTCCTCTGTTCAAGTTCAAGTCCAAACAATGGCGATCTCATCTACACTTCACTCTCAACCGCCATTGTTGAACCAGCTCGAGTTTGGATCGGCCGTGGTGACTGTCCGGAGTCTTAGAGTGAAGCTCGAGCAATAATCACTCTGTGTTGCCGTGATCTCAGACCTTCTCCCTGATCTCTGGTGAACCGTAAATCAATGGCGGCATTTCTCGGAGCTCGAGATCACCATTGACGAACCTTGACTTCAAGTTTGTGAATTTTCACCTCCACCACAATTTGCTTGATTAAAGATAGCTCGGCTGGTAGGCCTAGCTCGGTTTGTAGGGTCGGATTTACACTCTCCCTGTTGCGGCTCACCAGATACATTCTTGCTTGGGAGACTCCTAACTTCTCTAGCCACTGTGGTTGTATAAAGTCTGCGGTGAAACTTTAAATGGATAGCTTCCGCGAAAGTTGATTCTTTTAAGAAGATTGAGAAGGTAAGAGAATATTTTTTTCTGGTTTTCTTCTTTGGAATGATGATTGGGTGTTTAGCGTCAATTGATTTGGGTGTACATTGAATTAGGAACGAATGTGTTGTTCACACATTAATGTCCATGTCCACATCTCTAGTGTCCACATTTCTATCATCCATGTTGATGGCAAAT
The DNA here is from genome assembly GCF_000801105.2 of Raphanus sativus. NCBI lineage: Eukaryota > Viridiplantae > Streptophyta > Magnoliopsida > Brassicales > Brassicaceae > Raphanus > Raphanus sativus. The sequence continues at coordinate 22,851,066 of NC_079516.1, forward strand.
TCAGTTCATGCCCACATTATCTTGAACATAAGACAGCTTGAGGTGCATTGTCTCCTGTGGATATAGTTTGAGGGTTGGAAATGATAACATGACTACAGAGACATAAACTCCGTTTCTCAATTTTCCTACAAGGCCTCTGTGGTCAAATATCTATGTAGATAACCATGCAAAAGTTATGGCTCTGCTGCTGTGTACCAGGATGCAGGTTAGTTCATTTCCTTAATGTCCTTTTTTTTATTCCCAAAAAATTATGAATTATCTTCTTGGCCCTGATTCTTATATGATTCGCGTACACCTTTTTCATCTAGTTATTTATTAGATTATGAATTGATTTTCTATATGCTTTCTTTTAACATGTGGCCTTTAAATTGTCAATTCATTTTGTTATTAAGTTTACTAGGCTCCTTAGTCTCTTTTTTCTTTAAAAATACTTTGAGTTTGCAGTTAGGACTATACAACAATCCTCTCGGGGCAGAGAAGTACATGGAAGATTAGATTTTTACTCATTACTGTTGACATATTTTTATGTTTTAGATGGCTCAAATGCACATCAAGACTGCTCGTGAAGTTCCTCAATATGAAAGCAATTCTAGAGAGCTTGATTTCACTCAAAGCAAAGATATAACAAAGGTAAAAATATGTCCGGTTTTTAATGAATTTCTTTGACCGGTCTGTCTGAAATATGTGTGTACACAACTTGTCCATCCACAATTTAGTTTCCTTGTTTTCTCAGAGATTGTTTGCAAAATGATAAGACATGTTTGCGTGTTTAGCATCGTTCATATTTTTGTGTTTAGCATCGTTCATAAGTGTGCTAAATTGTTTTGATCTTTGAGATTTGATTATTCTTTTGGATCAAATTTTGAATCTTTTTTCTAATTTACATTTGTCTGGTGAAGGAAAAAGTGTATGAATGGTTCGTGTAGTCAAAGTAGATAAAAAATACTTGTTCACAAGTTACTGTCCACAAACATCAATCTACATAGTAAAAGGATGTCAAAAACTGTATGTGTACGGCTTGTGGACAGCTATTTGTGAAATGTCCACGCCTTTTTATCAGCATCCACATTTGTGTATGTTCACATTTTTTTCTTTGTCCACATCCACAATTTTTGTATACATGTTAATATATAAAAAATATATATATATGGATGTCAAAAGATTGAGAATTTCATATATAATTTATTGTGACAGTTATAATTATTTTATATATCTTAAGATTTGAAATATAAGTAAAAGAAAACATAAGGTGAAATAATATAAACAATAATAACCAAATATAAAACCCAGAAAATACTAACTACATTCCAACCAGACGTACAACTTATATCACTTGCACATTTCTAGTTTTCTCTCGGCAAAGGCAAAACTGTATAAAGGGTATAGTGGTATAAACACATAGGAGAAAGAAGGGAAAAGTGTGCTCCAAGTGGAATGTGTCTAATGATGTAAAAAAAAAGAAAAAAGTGTTTGATTTGGTAATCAACTCTATATTAAACTGTGTACCCTAATATTTTCTATCAAAGTTCAGTACAATATCTCTATTTATATATAGAATATTAAGTTGGAAGAATGAATCCAAGAATTGATAGAATGTATTTGGAATATGTTTATTTTTGTGTGTTTGAGTTTTGTTAGTGAAATAATTAGGTTGTTGAGTTATTGATTGATTTGTTGAAATCTTCTTTTGTGATTCTTTTTTTTTGCTTTTGTGATATTGTGCCACAGTTTTTCAAAAATTTTGTTTCGTATTGTGAGCTGTTGGAATGGTAATCATATATATAATGAGACACTTTCTTCTCTTCTTAAGGTGTCCACATCAGATTTTAATAAATGTTTGTGGAACCCATCTTTATATTTTTGTTTTAAAATAGTATGTATTCATATGAATATCACAAAATATCACTTAGTGCAGTGGTTTATGTAACATTAAAGAAGTTCACAACCCGGGTTCGAATAGAGAACATGTACGTTTTGCATTTTTTTATGATTAGATTTAATGAAAGGCAATTATGATTTTTACAAGTCATCTTCTTCTTTAGACTTTTAGACTTTTTGCAATATTGACTCCGACATCTCATAATTTGTCAAGAGTTATACATCAGTTTCTTCGTTTTTGCCATTTTCATGAAAACTTCATGAATTTTTAAATATATTACTCGATTATAGGATGAAATGAGTGAAAATTAAGTTTTTAAGAATTTCGGTTTTTGGACTGAGTCATTTTAAATCGTCATCGTTGGTGTCCAAATTACGTTTTTCCGGTGATTTTACGGCACTCGGCAGTGAGTTTTCGAACGTGATTATGTAATGAATTAATGATTATTGGGTCATTTTAAATTAATTTGCGGCCTATGGCACTTAGTTTCTACATAACCTTTAAAAGGTGAGGCTGATGCGTCAGATATACCCAAAAAGCTTCCTAATCGTCTATTCTTTTGCATTGTCTTTGAATATGGCATAGGGTTCTCCCACTTTGTCGCTCAACTCTCACATCCAATGATAAACCATTACACTCTAAACCGCTCTATTCAGTGTCACATATTATTGAAACTCCTTAAATTGATATAGTTTCATAGTCCTACTGAAAACTTGATTAGTATAACTTTTTTATGTTCTTTGTTCTACTTTCTGAAGTTGTTTACACAACTGATAACTACAGGAAAAACCAATGAAAAAGAAACACAACCTTTTGGACGGAGCGAGAGAGTTCACATAGATCTGAGAGGAGCTCATGGAGATTTATTTTTTATTTCTGTTAAAAAATCTCGCCTTGACTATTTTCTGGGTATGTATATATTATTGCGCTATGTTTAATAAAGGGTTTTACTATTGTGTGGGATTTCTAAATTGGGATATATTATTATTTTCTTACATTCACACAGGTTGCGGATTTACTGAATAGCTAATGAGGATGTCAATTATTCAGCGTATCAGATGTTGAATCTGAGTGGGTATATGGTCTATGTTTGACATATTCTTAAAAAAAATGTTGTTAGATGTCGAATTCATGAATACAAATCGAAAATTCTTTTAGAGATTCACGACCCCGCGCTTGCGCGGGGCTATATCCCTAGTGAATACAATGTGATACGCCCAAAATAGGGAGGATGGCTTTGGCCGGATGTTGGATATGAACCGAGAAGGCGAAGGCACTTCCGGAACTGGGATGGATTGAATGGATCGTCAAGAGGTGCGGAATGACTCTTGATATACCAACAATCTAAGGCTAACCACCAAAGAACGGATGAATGTGTGTTGGCTAACCACCAAACGACAAACAAAGATGATTGGCTAACCACCAAATCAACTAGCCGGTTCACACCGATGAACTAGCTAAGAACTCTCTCTCACTCAGAGAAGAAGAACAAAAATAAACAACCAAAATGAACTGGTTTTATTCATCAAAGGAATTACATATTTATAGTAGAATGAGTCAAAGAAATACTTAAATAATTGTGGAAAACTAGAAGCTTAGAAAACACAAAGAAAGACTAAGACTTTTTATGGAAAACAGAAATGTGGACTATGACTTTTGACCAGAGTTTGAATGCCTCTTTCCTAGGCACGACTTTGACTCCTTTTGTTGATATTTCTTAATGCAAATGGGCAGGAGACCATCAGGAAAGGCCTGGTCGAATTTGGTGTAAATCGGACCAAAATTGAATTTGTTATGAATTTTTCGATGGGCCGAAAAAGGCTCATTTCGCCCAGAAGCTAAACCAGCTCCTTCTTCAGTGTCACATAGCTCATTCAGCTCCAAGTTAGTGTCAATTAGCTCATCCATCTCCATAGTAGTGTCACTTATCTCACTCAGCTCATCTAGCTCCAAAGTAGTGTCACGATCTGATGGAAAAATCCCGGTTGGATCAAACTGGTCGACATGATCCCCATCTTGGGCCGTGTCCATGAAACAAAAAGGATGGTGCTTGATTTTGGTTCTATCATACTCTCCCTCTTCAAAAAGATTTGTCCTCAAATCTGAAACATTAAAAGGAAAAGGATTATAAGCAAAAGAACCATAATCCAAACATGGTTCACCTTGAGTTCGGTCCGGTTTGTGAATGGAAGAAGATCCTTCTTGATTTGTTTGATGACCACGGTTTTGCTCTTCATCTGACCCTTCCTTCGGTTCATGTGGGTAGTCATCGAAGATTGGCAATGGATTTGAAAGTCCTTCCTTTTCTGGCTCGGTTTCAATTTCCTCCAAAGTTACCAACTGTTTCTGTTTTTTGCACTTGTTGGCATAATGACCGATCATATGGCATTTGAAGCACCTGGTAGAATGAGCTTTGCTTGTGGGTTTCACAGCTTTGCTTTTATCAGAAGACAAAACATTAGTTTTCAAATCATAATTTGAAAGAGAAGAAAAATTACTTTGCTGTTTTGGTGCAGGAGAAGTGTTGTTGTTTCCCTTCTTTTTGAGTTGCCGGATAGCATGAATTGCCTTATGCAACATCTTCTCCAAGCTGGCATAAGTCTGAAGCTCATTCTGATCAAGCATATCACAACTGCTTCTCTTGGCTTTGGTGAAGGGACGATCACCATTTCTGACCCTATTCTCATCATCATTGGACCTGTTTCGTTTCTTCCTTTGTTTCTGCACAACATCAAACCCATTAGAAGCAAACTGTTTCTTATCAAAAATCAATTGCTCATTTTCAAAAACAGTTTTAAACGGAAAGTAGACGTCTTGTTGTGGTTTTGATTTCTTGAGAAGTCCAAACATCCTGAAAACACTTAACAACCAAGTTAGCAAATAAAATCCTCACACTCTCAAAGTGTTTAGCTCTCGATTTTTAGGTGATCACTCGGAGTTCTTTCTACTGGTTCAAAGGATGATAGGCAGTCAAAATTCAGCAATCAAAAACCCAAAACAAACTTTGTGGGAAAAAAAGAAATGAAGATGAAGAGACTTTTTTTTGTGTGGATCCGCCTTAACTGTCCTAAGGCCGGATTTCTCCTCGGCCAGCAGGCTTTCTCTTCCACCACTCCAAGTGATTCAAACCAATCTTTTACTTTTTTCTCCTTTTTTTCTCTTTTTTTTTTCTCTTTTTCTCTTTTTTTTCTTTTTTTCTCTTTTTTCTCTTTTTTCTCTTTTTTTTTGTGGCGATCAAAAGGGAGTAAAGGAACAGCCCGGATCCAAAAAGAAATAAGAAATGATGAAGAGATGAGAAGGTGAAAAGAAGATAGAAAACAAACCAGCCAAAGTGGCTCTGATACCAAATGATACGCCCAAAATAGGGAGGATGGCTTTGGCCGGATGTTGGATATGAACCGAGAAGGCGAAGGCACTTCCGGAACTGGGATGGATTGAATGGATCGTCAAGAGGTGCGGAATGACTCTTGATATACCAACAATCTAAGGCTAACCACCAAAGAACGGATGAATGTGTGTTGGCTAACCACCAAACGACAAACAAAGATGATTGGCTAACCACCAAATCAACTAGCCGGTTCACACCGATGAACTAGCTAAGAACTCTCTCTCACTCAGAGAAGAAGAACAAAAATAAACAACCAAAATGAACTGGTTTTATTCATCAAAGGAATTACATATTTATAGTAGAATGAGTCAAAGAAATACTTAAATAATTGTGGAAAACTAGAAGCTTAGAAAACACAAACAAAGACTAAGACCTTTTATGGAAAACAGAAATGTGGACTATGACTTTTGACCAGAGTTTAAATGCCTCTTTCCTAGGCACGACTTTGACTCCTTTTGTTGATATTTCTTAATGCAAATGGGCAGGAGACCATCAGGAAAGGCCTGGTCGAATCTGGTGTAAATCGGACCAAAATTGAATTTGTTATGAATTTTTCGGTGGGCCGAAAAAGGCTCATTTCGCCCAGAAGCTAAACCAGCTCCTTCTTCAGTGTCACATAGCTCATTCAGCTCCAAGTTAGTGTCAATTAGCTCATCCATCTCCATAGTAGTGTCACTTATCTCACTCAGCTCATCTAGCTCCAAAGTAGTGTCACGATCTGATGGAAAAATCCCGGTTGGATCAAACTGGTCGACATGATCCCCATCTTGGGCCGTGTCCATGAAACAAAAAGGATGGTGCTTGATTTTGGTTCTATCACAATGGGATGGATCTTAGGTGAGAGTTAAATGATAATTTGCATTTATAAACTGATTTTCATAGTTTTTTTAAATCTCCTTTCAACCAAATGCGATTTTAAAATCTGATTTTCTATAACAATATTTTTAAAAAGTTGATAAATTGCAAATGATGCAACTAATGCATATAACTACTAACATGTTAATGTTATTGTTCTCTTAAAATAAAAAACACATGTGATTGATACGAAATTAGTATTGTGATTTACAAATCATGGAAGAGAATTCAGTAAGATTTTATTTCATAGGATTTTCATTAAATGGATAAAAAAATATCACTTTCTTTCAACAGATTTCACCTTTATGTTTTTGAACATATTTACTTTACTAATACCATAAAATAAATTATAAACTCATTTAAGAATAAAAAATACGAATCCGGCGTGTAGGGCCGAACGACCACTAGTCATATCTATAATATAATGCCGGAGTTCATTCCCCATATTGAGGACACATGTCCTTTTCACTAAAACGCACAGTTTGATTTAACTGATGTTTCTAACTATTGCGGGCTTTGCGTATGGGTTTGAGCTTCATGATGTTCTGACTTTTTATGTGTCCATTTTGAAGTTTCTTCTTCTTCTTCAGGAATTAGGGTTGGCCGTTCTCTGCGATGAATGAGCTCTGCGATGACTTTTTATCCCGTGTACTGTGTGCCATCACTGAAACCAAAATTAAATCATTCACATCGACATCGTTCTGATCAAATTTTACAAAGAAAAGAAGGCGGTTCCAAAATTTAGAGAGATGAACAATTTGCGCATTACTGTTTCATTACTTTTGGTCACTCTTGTCTTTGCCGCGACATGTATTTAGCTTCTTTACCTCCAACTAATTTTTACTTATTGTCCGCTACAGTACGGATGATGGTTTGTTAAATTTTTATTCTTTTGGCAGTTACAAACCCTACGGTGGAGGCTCAAAAAGAAATAATAATTTCATTCAAATGAAAACAGAAATCAGATTGTTTTTCAAACATTGCATGTCTGGCTTGTGTTGATTGCCGATGTGATAAAAACTTGTGTAGATGTCATGGTTTAAAAGAAGAAAACGGGAACCCAGTAGTTGCACCATTACCATTTTAAATCACTTATCAGTATCCTATTAAAGATCTATGTCTTTGTAATGAAAAATATATATTAAAAAGTTAAACTCTGTCTTCTCACCACGCTACGTCGTCTGGCGAGTAATCTGAACGTGCTACACATCACTGCTCACACCTTTCATTTAATGAGATATTGTTTTAATTTGGAGATTATTTAAAATGAAAAAAAATCGAATAAAAATCATGAAATTTGCAAAAGTTTGCACTTTAAACCATATAGCTCAACTGCTAACACTTCAAACAATGAAATTAGTTTCTGTAACACATTAAACAGCGAACTAACTTACTTGTTGAAAACGTCTAAATTGTGACTAGTTACTGTTTATTAGCAGGTAAAATCAGTGATGTGACGTTTTTTCTAAATATTTTAATTATTTATAAAACAAATAAAATTAGATAAAAGTTCATTATAAATTCTAAAATATGATAAAAATTCATGAAAAAATCAAGAAAAAAAATAAAATTCATAATCTAAATAGAATGATATAAAAATTTAGAAAGATCGATAAAAAATATTTAAAAATTAGGAAAATTTTAATAAAATCTGGAAAAATAAAAAAATTCAAAATATTAAAATACTGAAAATGAAAATAGTTTATAAAAGACAAAATAACAATTTTCAACAAAATGTTTTTAAATTCTACTATATCTCGTAATATCTTTTTTTTACAGTTTATAAAAGTGTCTTTGTTAGGTCCAAGTCTGTAGGATTCGAGGGATCCAAAAGTGAAAATTAATAAAGATAAAGAAAAATAAACTTTATAAGTTCAAAAGATAACAATATTAGAATTTATATTGAAGTTTTATCTTTTTATTAATTAAAATAATTATTTAAAAAAAAATAGACTGCCACGTCACCATTTCTTACCTGCTATAAACAATAACCGGTCACAATTTTAACGTGTGAAACAAGTAAGTTAGTTCGATGTTTAATGTATTCTTGAAACTAATTTCATTGTTTAAAGTGTTAGCACTTGAGCTCCATGGTTTAAAGTACAAACTTTTTCCACCTTCAAGGTTTTTATGCGATTTTTCTTAATTAAATATTGGTCCATTAGCTATTTAAAAACATAAATATTTTTATTGGGATGAGTATTTTTCTTCATTCTCTTCAAATTCTTTTCCTTCAACCGTGTTGTTCTAACACCGGACATGCAAGCATGCAACTACTGACCTGTTCGCCTGAAATAAACATTACATACAAATAATTTAAAGTGATTAACATCCAACATTCTTTACCTCCCATTATGTCTCATTCCATTATGTTTCCCTTTCTCCATTGTTATTCCTACAAATAGAAATGGTGTATTCTTTCTCATCAATCCTTCCACCACATTAAAACTTCTAGCTGTCAAACCCATTGATGTAGATAAGTATCTGGAATATTTTCAAATATTTATTATTTATTTTATTAGTTGTTTAGATAATCATCTTTATTAGTTTAGGATTTTACAGTATTATTATATATAGTCGCTTAGGTTAAAGTTTGTATTCAGTCTATGATTTTATTAATAAAAATTGAGAGTTCTCTCTTAATTTGTTGTTTTCGGTAGATCATTTGTGTTCTCAACAAATTTAAGAAGACAATGATTTTTTTTTGGGTAAGAATGTTAAGAAGACATTAATCTTAGGTATTCTTAGATTAAATAAGATTCTTATGATTATCCTAGTTTTTCAAATATTTTTAGAATCAACGGATTTTTAGTTCTATTTCATAAAGCTTCCGCTACATTAGGTGGTATCAGAGCTGGTGTTTTGGTTTCTTAATCAAAACTCGATTCTGGAATCATGTTTTCTCAAAGCGAATAATGATGATTGGATTCAAGACAGACGCGTTGATCAATTTGATGCTTGTGTCGTGATGGTCAAGCACTGTGTGGTAGAATGGCTTCACGGTTAACGAAACTTTCCAATTTCAATTGTGAATAAAGAGTTGGATTCACAAATCACGAGGAAAACACGTGGGCTTCAGAGAAGAAAGGTGTTTCACCTTATGGTGATATGGTAATTTTGGAATAAATAAATCACATTTAATTCATGTTGTGACTTGTAATGAAAAGATGAAGATGGCTCCTCACGAGGGAAGATATTACGTTTTCCAAATTGGACAGTATCATCAATGGAAGAAACAAAGGAAAAAAGCTAACTGAAGATCATGGTTACAAGATGAGGACAAACCTTTTCCAACCCGAAGAGAATAATGTAGAGAAATATTTGGACTATTTTCAAATATTTATTATTTATTTTATTAGTTGTTAGATAATCATCTTTATTACTTTAGGGTTTAGGGATTTATTATGTATAGCCACCGAGGCTAAAGATTGTATTCAGTTTATGATTTGATTAAAAAATTTGAGATTTCTCTCTTTATTTCTTGTTTTCGGTAGATCATTGGTGATCTCAACGAATTTAAGAAGACGTTGATCTTAGGTATACTTAGATTAAATAAGATCTTTGTAATTATCCTAGTTTACTGGGTATACTCACAATCAACGATTTCTAGTTCTATTTCATAAAGCTTCCGCTACATCACCCTCGCGACATTCAAGAAAGGAGTATAGTTCTCATCTAGTTTCAGAGAACAAATGTCGGTACGAGACCTGACGTTGTTGGATGATACTCTTCATCGGGCCTCTTATTTTGCTGCTCACCAAGACGAAATCACATCCCTCAAGGAGCAGTACAATTCAAACAAGGGTGATCCCAACTCGAACAAGAAACTGCCTCATCCGAAGGAACCCGTCACCTATGGACAACATTCCTTTGCAGTGAACACACCGATCATGAACAAGCCATACATTTTTACGCTAGCAATTTTTTCTCCTTCCACAACCGAAAGATCATTCCAAATTCAACTGTTAAATCTGATTATGGTAGAACTCGAAAAAGAAAGACAAAACTCAATCGTGGGTTATTTCTAAGGTATTTTATTAATCAGAAGAAAGTGAGGTTTACAGTGTATTCCTGGGGCATCGATTTTATGGACCCGTTCCCTTCTTCATTCAGAAATAAATACATCCTAGTTGCTGTAGACTATGTATCTAAGTGGGTGGAAGCAATATCAACTTGATATATTGTGTTTTTTGACACATTGTATATATGGATGGTTAAGTGGGAGAAATCGCAGATGAAAATCAAACCAAAATGTCTTCCTACCATACTACAGTTGAAACACATCTGTGATTCCAAGATAAAACATACAAGATAACCTCCCATGTGTTGTCCATCTAGAAACTATTCCTTATGTAGGAAAGTCACTTATGTTCCACATCAGAACTGCTGGCATCATAAAATTGTTTTTGTTTAATAATAATACATCGCCATCTCTAATGACCACAAGTCATTCAACCTTTATATCAATGGCTGAAGAAAAATATCTAGTGACAGTTTTGGATGCTTTGGACCAGTGACTAATATGTTCAAGAATATAAACATTTCAAATATGTGTAGTGACCTTTTTTATTGGACTCAATCCATCTGTACATAACTCAAGATAAACATTTCGAATATGTCTAGTGAAATATTTGTGTACCATAATAAAATGTTTCCACGCACTTGCATATGATGGATGAAGGACCTCTCCATCCATATGGACAGATTCAGCATGCCATCTCATCGCTTCAGCAGTCCTCTCTGACTTATATAATCTTCTCAACCTGTTTGTAATATGTAGGCACCACATCATCCGGTACGATACCTAATTCCACCCATGTCATTGCGGGTTGAATCGTGGCTTTTTGCAGAAGCGACACCTTAGTAGATTCTAATCATCTTTCCAGTATATCATGCCGTTGTCGATGAAAATATCTATCATCTCTGAAGGCAACCCAAAACTATAAACCAATTTCAGAATCTCATAATAAGAACCAGCTGACATGTTGTCGTCTGGGAAATACTTTTTAAATAACTAAGCCCATGCATCCATGCAATTCTCCGGTAAACTATGATCAGTTTTATATATTCATCATCCTAGCTGCTATAGAAAACTTAGAGACCTTCCAGAAAACCAGTATAGACTGGCTGATTTGCAACATCTAACCTTTTCATAAATAATTTGCATTTAAGTTAGGTTTGTCAACATTTCCAACTTCATCACCTATTGTTGTAGTTATTGCTAAAAATGCATTTGTAACCATATCGTAAAGCCTATCATGATGTCCTCCCAATGGTAACAATTTTCATTAAGCAAATGAATCGGTTCTTCACTATGTCTAGCATCCCTTAAAATTACTATTACTGCTACTAGCTTTATTCCCACTATAACCTTCTCCATGTTGAAAGCAAATATAGTATTGTGCTGTAAAACCTTTATTTACTGAATGGTTCTACACAGTTTCACTATAGGTAAATTTTGTGTGTTTACAGTTAGGCCAAAGACAAAACATCTTGTAAACTTATACACTCGGGAAAAGAAAGATAAAATTCGATTGTGGATTATTTCGAAGGTATTTTATTGCCATCACCGGACATTTTTTCTATCTTTCACGTTTTGGGTTTCTATTTTTGTTGTGTGTTTCATTCTCAAGAGAGATGGCATAAATGTAAGAAAATTTCAACATTGGTAGGTTAATTTGTTTTACAAATGATTAATAAGAAAGAGTTTTATAAGTGTTTTTACATCTTTGTAACAACTAATTCAGGATGAAAACTTGTGAGGTAAACCCCACTTAAAATATGTTTTCACCTAAAATTTTGATATACCCACAAGAATTGTAAAACTATTCATCCTAATGTCACTGTTATTTTACAACGAGTTTATGGCGATTGTTCTCGAACAATCGTCGTCAATATACATCTATATTAGGATAAAAAATTTCCTTGTAAATTTACTTCTATTTTATGATGAAGTACTATGTCGACGTAAACTCGTATTAGATTGACGTAAACAATTTACTTTAACCAATTTTTCCCGTATTTCTTCCTCGTTAAATCTACGTTTTCTAGTAGTGTTAATGAAATCTCAAAGTCTTTAATTTGAATTACCATTTCCATAAATCATATGCTAAGTAAAGTTAGTTTCATATTTATGTTTGTGATTTAATAGAATTGATTAATCTTTCACATTAATAATTTTCACTTAGTTAAAAGACATAATGTTAATAAAGGTTTGTCAACAGTTGTTTTTTTTTCTTTCATTCTGGCATCCAGTTGTCAACAGTTGTTAAAGTGCCTCAATCTTAAAAAGCATATTTTTGTAAAATAAATCTTATAACTGCTCTAAAGCTTGGAACTCTCATTAATTTTTCCCATATTTTTTTATTTAACTTAGTATATTTTGTTAAAGAGATTGAACTCTAATTTGTATATATAGATTTTGGACTTTTCAAACTTAATTTTTTTATTATATATTAGTTATGCTTTAATATAAAGATATAAGTTTAGAATCAAACCATATCCAATAAATCCAAGTTTAAAAGGACATTTAGAATTATTACCATATATTATATATGCTAAAATCAATGAAAACATGATCACGCTTTTATTTATACCTCTATTATCCTAGTGTTCTGTGTGCCATCACTGAAACCAAACTTAAATCATTCACATCGACATCTTTCTGACCAAATTTTACCAAAAAAAAGAAGGTGGTTCCAAAATTCAGAGAGATGAACAATTTGCGTATTACTGTTTCATTACTTTTGGTCACAATTGTCTTTGCCGCGACATGTATTTAGCTTCTTTACCTCCAACTGATTTTTACTTATTGTCCGCTACAGTATGGATGATGATTTTGTTAAATTTTTATTCTTTTGGCAGTTACAAACCCTGCGGTGGAGGCTAAAAAAGAAATAATAATCTCATTCAAATGCAAACAGAAATCAGATTGTTTATCAAACATTGCATGTCTGGCTTGTGTTGATTGCCGATGTGATAAAAACTTGTGTAGATGCCATGGTTTCAAAGAAGAAAACGGGAACCAAACAGTTGCACCATTACCAGTTTAAATCACTCATCAGTTTCCTATTCAAGATCTATGTCTTTGTAATGCAAAACCTATATTAATAAAGTTGAACTCTGTCTTCTCACCACGCTACGTCCTCTGCCGAGTAGTCTGAACATTCTACAAATCACTGCTCACACCTTTCACCGAATGAGATATTGTTTTAATTTTGAGCTTATTTAAAATGGAAAAATCGCATAAAAACACATAAAATTGGCAATAGTTTGCACTTTAAACCTTGGAGTTCAACTGCTAACACTTTAAACAGTGAAATTGGTTTTCATAACACGTTAAACATCGAACTAACTCACTTGTTGCACACGTCAATATTATGACCGGTTACTGTTTATTAGCAGGTAAAATCAATGATGTGGTGGGTTTTTAAAATATTTTTAATTATTTGATTAACAAAAAATAAAATTAGAAAAAATCAATATAAACTCTAAAAATTTATAAAAATTCTGGGAAAATGAAGAAAACAAAATAAATAAAAAGATCAATAAAATTATTAAAAAATAGGAAAATTTTAATAAAATCTGGAAGAAATAAAAAATATCAAAATATTAAAATACTGAAAATGAAAATAGCTTATAAAAAGTCGAAATAAAAATTGTCAACAAATTTTTTTAAAATCCTACTATATTTTATTTTTTTGTCACGAAATCCTACTATATTTCGTAATATCTTTTTACAGTGATATGATTAAACCAAACCAAAAATTTTCAAGTGTCTTGTTTGGTCCAAGTCTGTAGGATTCGAGGGATCCAAAAGTAAAAATTAATAAAGGTCAAGAAAAAAAATAAAATTTATAAGTTCAATTAATATTAATAAAAATAAATTGTAAAAATCTATTAAAATCAAGAAAAATCTGGAAAAAATTAAACCATGAAGTTGGCAAAAATTGGCGAAACCATGAAGTTGGCAAAATTTTACATTTTGAAGTGCCTTGTTGATTCCAAATCTCTAGGATCCGAAGAAACTTTGCGATAAAAATTACGATAACTTGTTTAAAAAATCGTAACAAACATTATAAGTCCAAAAGACGGCCCAAAGAGGTCCCAAACGAGACTAAGAGCCCACTTACGATTTTTTATTTAACCAAAGCCTGTCAGCATTACGAAAATCTATCTTTAATCCGCAAATGAGGATAAATGTTAACTTTCCGCAGATAAATATCAAGTTTCCGCTGATAAATATGAAGATCGAGAGAAATGGAATATTTCCGAAAGATGCTTAAGTCGGCCAAAGTATACTTCGGGAAAGCTCAAACCGACCTTGAGAGGAGTATATAAGGAGCACTAGGCGAGATGCAGAAGAGAGAACTTTTTCAGAGCAAACTTAGCATTTAGAGCGTTTAGGCAACTTTCCGTTTTTGTTATTTCGAGCTGCGACTCAACTAAGTTTTGTAGTCTTAGGTTGTTAGAACTAGGAATCTCGCCGACAGCTCTTGTGGCCAAGGCTTCTACCTTGTTGTAACACTCAAACACAGAATTCGGAATAAGACTCCTTTTGCTCTTTTTTACGATTTCTTAGTTCTTATTGTCTTTGTCTCGTGTTCTGATTGTTTGACGTGTGGTTTAGCAGAAATCCGGGACCTCTGGGAAATTAGGGTTTTCTAACTTTCCTAATTTAAACGGAAATCGACGTTGTAAATTTCGGTTCCCACGGGATCCAGCCACTCAACATAGAAAAGTTACGTACACCAAGAAAGAAGTTGACAAGATGATAGCTGAGATCTATGAAGCCTTACAATACTCAGAGGATGAGTAACAAGAAGTTTGATGAAATCTATTTTCCCTTCGACAGCAACATCAGTGCTTTAAATGCATGGACAGAGGAGATGGACAAGGAGATCAAGGCTATTCATAGACAACTTACAACTCGACCATCACCCCACACATCGACCGACATGCCAACACAGGAATCGATCGACGAGGACACTACGAAATCGATCGACATTAAAGCGACGGCATAGATCGATATTGATACACCAGTCCAACCGGAAACCATCACGTACGGACTGGGTGTGTTGTTTTCACTACATGAAGAACTGTCAGAGCTATCATCATATGCTTTTAACAAGTTTGGAAAGCATCAGTTCAACATGGATAACTTTGAGAGGAGACTACAATTGCTGACAGATGAGTTAGCAGATATGCAAAAGAGATGGACTACATCAGATGATGTCAAAAGAAGCCTCACTGCAACTCAGTCCACAGAAGAAGAGGATGTTTGCACACCAGCAAACAACTGCTCTCACAACAACTAAGTCATTCAACCTGGTATTATTATTATTATTTTTTTTTTTCCTTACTTTATGCAGGTCCTATTAAAAAAAAAAGAAAAAAAAGATCTGAGTAGACGTTTGCATCTCTATCAACCGACGCGACCAAGTCGACATCGATCGACGACACCACATCCGTGACGATCGACACTCTTTCATCTACATCGATCGATATGGTATCGGTCAGGTATAACGTTCTAACTTGTTTAATTTCGCATTTATATTATGGTTTTTATAAACTCCGACTGTTTTACACTGGAGACAGTGTAATTTAAGTCTGGGGGATTACTAACTGTTATCTACTATTTTGAGTCATATAAAATGTTTTCAAAAAGTTTTTATTGAGTCAATAAGGGGACAATGATCTTATTTGATTTATTACTTGTCATTAACCACTTTCTAGATCAGTCTTAGATTTACTAGTTACAGAAGTGCTAAAGATAGTAAAGTGGATCAACATGTCAACTATGTTTGCACTTACTGAGAGTGTTTGAAAGAACCAAAGCTGACCTCTAACCTAATACAAACATTATTTGCTTGTCTTTGGGCTTGGCATACATGGGATCAGATTCTTCAAACAAGTCTGAAAGGTAAAGCCTTGTGTATATACATCTCCCTCTCTATTTCGAAATTTTTAGATTAGATAGTTTTATATTTATTTATATAAAAAAGATATTTATAGTATAGCTAATACTTTGGAAAAGAATTCGAACAGGACTTGCTGGCAACAACCATTAAGGCTTGATTCATAAGAATTCCATAGGTAAATGATTTGAACAGGACTCGGTGGCTACAACCATTAAGGCTTGCTTCAGATAAATCCTAGGATATAGGTAAAAAAAAAGTGAACAGGATTTGGTGGTTAAAACCATTAAAACTTGATTCATGGAAGCCTGTCCAATCTTGGTCAATGAATCTGCAATATAGTAGTCTTTGACTAAGAGAGAAATTAGTTGAGAGAGAGAAAATGAACTTCTTTTTATCTGTAGGTCCAGATACTTGTTTGATCATCCTTGCATCATGTGATCGATACTCCCAAGGTAAAGCTTACACAATTATTTTATGCAAGAAATGAGGTTAGTAGAGGGGATTGTCATACATGATTAGTTGAGTTGTTGACTATGAGAATTTGGTTGCTATGCTAGGATATGGTATAATGTGCTTGTAATTAGGATGTTTATAACTTGGCTTGCACTACTAGGAAGATATGACTGAGATTTTTAAACTTTTTGAGTCCCTGCCATTTTCAAACATTTTCCAGAGAGACTACCAGTTGTTTTTGCTTGAGGACAAATAAAAGGGTAAGTCTGGGGGAGTTGATACACCATCAATTTGCCCGATTTTAGTCATTGTATATTAGAGTTTTATGGTATATTTAATCTATTTTGGAGTCTAGATAGCATATTTATAGGCTCAGGAGCAATTGGAGCAAAGATGGTGATTTTGGAGTATTTTGGAGCACTTTAGAGATTTCACCCGAGAAGACCATATCGACCACCCGAGGTCGACACAGAGAGACGCCCGTCGATCGATACACCTTCAGTGGTATCAATCGATATTAAACCGCAGAAGCCCATATTGGTCACAGCCGACATGAAGCCTAAGATCCCATCTATTTACCAAGATACCCCTGACGAGTTTTAACCTAATTATTCTAGTATTTATGTCTTGTCTAAGTGTTTTGACACAAACACGGTTTTTAGAGTTTTTAGACATAGTTCCTACCTAAGGTTTTCATACCATTTGTTTTGTGAGAGAGAGAGAGAGTTATCATTGAGAGCTTTCTTGAACACCTTTGTTTTCTATTATATTTATTTGATGAAGCTTTATTTAACAGTTATGATGTTTTGCTTAGCTATGTCTGAGTAAATACCCTTGTTAGATTTATGATTCAAACAGGTTTTGAGGGATTAGCCCTAAATATGAATACTTGAGCATGTGATATTCATCTTAGAAGATTGTTCTTAATGCTTGTATAGGAGTAGCTAACCTATACTTGAGCATGTGATATTCACCCGTCGTAAAGACTATCCGACATACAATCGTCGTAAAATTTACGACAAATACATATCATTGTCCATTCGTCGTAAACTTATTTGTCGTAAAGTCGATGTAGATTGGATGTACAAGATTGGCGTAATATTGAGGTAAAGCATCGACGTAATTTAGAGGTTAAATGGAAGAAAAATGTTTGTTGTAATGTAGATGTAGATTCGATGTACGAAATCGACGTAATGTCCATGTAATCAATCGACGTACATTAGAGGTTACTGTGAAGTAAAATGTATGACTAATTTAAGACTTTTCTCGTAAAAAATGGTAGAATTGTCGGCTGTAGAATCGTCTATGTAATATTCTCATCATTGTAATAGCATAATTAATCAGGCGTTTAAAAAAAAATTAATAAAATAAAAAAAATATATTTTTAATAATTGTTTAATACAAAATATACCATTTAAAATATAATCTATTAAAATATTTTAATATCCAAAAAATATGCATACAAACCGAAAATGAAAAAAATTAACCTATACTAAGGAAGGTGAAGATCATCTCGGAGCTCGGAACTACGGAGATCAGCTTATCTATCTAAATCCGCTTGCTCTTTGGGAGCAGGGTTGCGGCGCGGACGTAGAGACCGCCATATCCGCGCAACATTCAGGTTTGATTCTGCCATGAGTTCGAGGACGCTAGTGAAAAGCTGATTATCAGACCACATCTCTGTAATGACCTCTTTGGCAGCCGTCAAATCCTCTTTGGCAGCCATCAAATCTGTCTGGAGCTGAACATGTTCCTCCTGCCTTGTAGCAGCGTAAGCCGCTGTTACCCTAGGAACATCGTTCACCGAACCGATCCCCACTATCCGTTCCCTTTTCTTCGGGATAATCTGCAATTAATTAACTACGATGGATTTAATAAATATATATAAATAAACAAATATATATATATAGTGTAAAAATAAATAAACAAATATTAAATTACCTATTCAAAAATTTTATCTTTTTCGGCGGTAGATAACTGGACTGGTGGGGCATCCGGGGTCTGTCGAGACAACTGGGTCTCGACCTCCTGGATCCGAGTCTACACTTCGTTGTGGATCCTTTCAGCTCGGGCGTCCATGAACGTGCCATCTTTATGGCTGTGTGTCTTCTTGTAAAGTTCTGCAAGGGATGAAGGCTCCCCTTTCTCAGCGGCCTACGTTCAAATTATTTATTAGTTTAAGCATTAGTAGACAATTAAAATATTGTAAATAAATTACACTTACCATCTTCAAGGCGACTCCAGCGTGGGGAGTCTGCCCAGAAGTATGGGGCAACGGCATATTACCCTCCGCGTCACGTGTCATCCGGGCCGCTGAACAGTTGTTGGACGTGCGAATATTCCGAGGCTTCATCCAATAAGCCTTGAGGCCAGTCTACACGTAAGTCGCTGATGTACGTCGGTTTTGCAGCATCCCCCTCAAACTGCCACTTGTCTTTCCAGTCACCAACATTGTTCTTAAGGCACGCCATCGCCTTCTCGTTGAAAGCCTCTTTGACTTTCTCGTTGATGCCAATGGACCAATTCTATTTTTGCTACAAAAAAAATTAATTTTCAAATTAATAAATGAATTAAATATTAAAATTTGAAAATTTTAAATAAATATAAAAAAAATAATAATAATTACCGCAAAAAATTTAAACCACGTCATTCGAATGTACTCAGGTGTAAGAGTCTAGTTTGGATGGGGTTCAGTGAAGTATGACCTGATGCAATCTGAAACAGATGATCCCAAGTTGTTGTTTGTCTTAAACCTGAAAATTTAGAGGAATAATAAAATTTAAATAATTAAAAAAATAAAATAAATATGTAGATTAAATAATTAAAAATAAAGAAAATATTATTACCAAACTGTATTTGGTGGTCGATCGGGGTCAATAATAGTTAAAACTTCCCGACCAGGCATTTGGAGCAGGTCCTCGACCTCATACCTGGCATACGGAGCATCAAGTGGCACCATCAAATACGGACGAGGCTGCGGATTCCCAACAGGTGCTGCAGGAGGTGGTGCATCATTGGCGGGTTGTGGCGGCTGAGGCTGCGGAGGAGGGTGCGGATGGTGTGGAGGACACATAAACGATGGAGGCGGAGGCACATACTGATGACTTGAAGTCTGTGGTGATGATATTCCCTGAGATTGACTCTTAGGGACAAATTCGGGTGCGGTTCCACCACCGGAGGTAGAAGCTCAGGGATTATTCGGGCCACTGAGGAATATAGTCTCGTACCTCGGTTTGTTCCTAAGTCGTTGCCTACCAGATATGTTGCTAACCTATTTTACAAAATACAATTTTTGATTGTTATTTGAGTTTGATTATTCAAATTTAATTCCGTAAACTAACCACCTAAACTAAACACTTCCAAACCTAATCGAAATTCCCTAACTGACCACCTAAACTTAAAAAAAAACCTAGAGATATGGTAATCCGACGGTAGAGAGAGAAAGAACAGAGAGCAACTCGATGGAGACCGAGTATATATAAGATTCTCGAATTTGTCGTACATTCGTCGTACATGTACGACCAATTACCGGTGACCCGTGTTTCTCTGTACGATGAATCCAGGTCGACCTGCGTTTTAATTGTACGACAATTTAGGGTCGACCCGCGTTTTTGTTGTACGACGATTTAGGGACGAATTGTTTTATTTTAAAAAACAAACGGGCGAGCACGATCATAGTTCATGTCTACATAGCTTTCCTCGGTTCTTCGGCTTTCATACCCGAGAAACCGAGGAAGAGCTATGCAGAATTGAAAAGAACTTTTCTGGTGACCATGCACGCCCGTCTGTTTCGTGGGAAGATTCACTCTTCACATTTGATTTATATGATTCTTGTGATTTGGAAGTGGTTGTGGAGTGCATATTTATAGTGTAATTTGTACGACTACAAAGATTCAAATTTTTACGACTGGATAAGGATGACCCGCATTTTCCTTGTACGACGATTTAAGGTCGACCTGCCTTTTCCTTTTACGACAATTTAGGGTCGACCCCTGTTTTCAGTGTACGACGATTTAGGGTCGACCCGCGTTTTTCTTGTACGACGATTTAAGGAAGAAATGTGTTAATACCCTAAAATCCAAAACTCAAAACCCAAACCCTAAACACATACCTTCTTAACTTACATTTTCAAAATCAAAAACCACACAATCTCAGAACCTCAAAACATTCATGTCATAAATAAGGGAAAAAATAAAACACAATGAGTCTAACAAGATAGTGAAACACAATGAGTCTAATAACATAGTCAATCTTCGTCTGCACCATAACTCGGCTCATCACTACAATCATCAATTTCTTCAAATTCTTCTTGGTTGCCATCGTCCGTTATATCGTCTGGAAGATCTTCATATCCCATGTTTTGTGGATCAACAAGTAAGATTTCATCCATAGCTTGATCAGGTAATTCCACGACATTAATGAAATCTTCTTGCAGAGGTGGTTGTTCATCTCTGATAACTCGGCCTCGAGGTGTAACTTTTATAGCGGCTAACCAACATATTCCAGATTGTTTAATCCTCGGATACAGAATAAAACAAACTTGATCTGCTTGAGACGCCAATATGTAAGGCTCAAATTTGTTGTACCTCCGTGCAGCATTACCATCCACAACTCCAAACTTGCTATACCGAAGACCTCTATTTACTGTGAGGTTGAACCAGTCACATTTGAAGATGACGCAATTCATCTTTACTAAGCTTGGGAATTCCACTTCGATGATCTCTTGTAAGATTCCATAGAATTATGTTTCACCTTTCACACATATTCCAGTTCATCTTTGCTCGCCTACTTCCATACTCGTAAGTGTGAAAAGTTTATCCTCATGTAAAATACATAGATACTTTAATGACCTTAGCGAGCGGACCTTGTATCGATTCGTGAAACCACAGAAGATAGAATGGATCATCATAATCAACCTGTATTTATATTTTGACACATACAATTTTTATTTATTTATTTAAGTCAAATATGCAAACGATATAGATACCTGTGTTTTTAGCCACTTCACGAAGTGTTGCTCTTTCCATTTGTTAAGATCATTTGTTGATATCCCGATATAACTTCTTCAACTTGTGCAATAAACTCACTGTATTTGAAAACAAAATCATCAAGTTAGTATAAAAAATTATCTAACTATCCACTAAGAAAAACTAAAAGTTACCTCTCAAATGACTATATTTCATCGCAGTTAAGGAGTATATATGTGTGTGCACTGTGAGCGTTTTCCGTATTCAACCACCAAACTTCTCTCAGTTTTCCCCCTAAACATCCAATCTGACAGAATATGTATGGAACACCTGGCACAGCATAGGTTGACATCACACCACCGTCATCATATCGGCCTGCCGCCCTTTTCCGAGTCCGGACTTGTGACCCAAAGTAATACGCCGTGAAATGAGATGTTTCCTCATTCAAACTCCCAGCAACTATTGAACTTTCGACCCTTGCAAGATTTTTGGCTTTTCCTTTCAAATGTTTCATGGATTTCTCATAAGGGTACATCCATCCGTTATGAACAGGTCCACGCATCAATGCCTCATACGGGAGGTGGACAACAAGATGTTCCATCACCTCAAAAAATGATGGAGGGAACATTTTCTCCAAATTGCACATTAAGATGGGTATATTTTCATCAAGTTGTCTGATGCCATCTTCATTTAACGTATGTGTGCTAAGATCTCTGAAAAAATGCTCAAATGCCTACAAATAATGTACAAGTCAACGTAAGATACTATTTGTAACTTTTTTCCAACAAGAAAAAAAAGTAATAATAATTTTATTTGTTACCTACAAGTGCTTCGTGAACATGTTTTGGTAGTAACTCCGCAAATGCAAATGGTAAGAGTCGTTGCATAAACACATGACAGTCATGACTCTTCATCCCTGAAAACTTTTATCCATGCTCAACGCATCTCGACATATTTGATACGTAACCATCAGAAAACTTCACATCTGATGCCACCCACTTGAAAAATACCGCATTCGCTTCTGTTGACAATCTGAAAATAGGAACCGGAATTTGCCCATTGTTTTTAATATGCAGCTCACTCCTAGCACATAATGCAGGCAAGTCCAACCTTGAGTTCTTTTTATGTTTTGTCTTCCTGGGGACGTTCAGTAATGTATTGATGATGTTGTCAAAAAAGTTTTTCTCTATATGCATCACATCAAGATTGTGTCGCAGAAGTAGATCTTTCCAATATGGAAGTTCCCATAATATACTCTTCTTCTGCCAATTATGTTGTGTCCCGTAACCATCAGGCATATTTTCTGGAGTATGCCAATTACCCCATTTGCGGACTGTTTCTAATGCACCATAATAATCCATATCTTTCTCAATTTCCTCTCTAGATAAATATGGTGGAGCGGTCTCCCGTACAACTCTTTTTGTCCGAAACAATGTCTTGTTCCTTCTGTACGGATGGTTAATAGGAAGAAATCTTCATGACAGTTAAACGAAGACGTTTTCCTACCATTTTTTCAGCTCAAAAATGTGTCTGTGATTCCCACACAATACGGACAAGCTAGCTTCCCATGCGTCGTCCACCCTGATAACATCCCATATGCAGGAAAGTCACTGATGGTCCACAAAAGAACTGCTCGCATTGTAAAGTTTCTTCTCGTTGAGCAATCATTTGTCTCCACCCCTGTTGACCATAATTCCTTCAATTATTTTATCAAATGCTGTAGAAATACATCGAGGGACCTCTTCGGATGCTTAGGCCATGTATTAATATACTCATGAAAATGAATTCTCTTTGTACACATCTCCGGTGGAAGGTTGTAAGGCGTCAGTATGACTGCCTAAAGCGAGCGTTGTCTTCCAGATATTCCAAAAGGAATAAAGCCGCTCATGCACAAACCAAGATAAACATTGTGAGGGTTGCTTGCAAAATCCGGGTGCACCTTATTCAAGTGTTTCCACGCTTTTACATCTGAGGAATGTGAGAATGGTGAATCTCACATTCGTTCTGAGTATGTTCCGCATGCCATCTCATCACTGCTACAGTCTTTTTAGATTGATATAATCTCATCAGCCTATCCGTAATAGGTAAGTACCACATCTGCTGGTACGGTTCACTATTTCGCCCACGTCCTTGCGGCTTAAATCATGGCTTCTTGCAAATCGACACTCAACCAGTTCCGCATTTTCCTCCCAGTAGATCATACAGTTGTCGATGCACACATCTATCATCTCCGAAGGTAAGCCAAGACCGTGAACCAGTTTATGAATCTCATTAGAAGATTCAGCACACAGATTATCTTCAGATAAATACTCTGATCGTTCATCATTTGAATCAGCGAAGGAAGCTGCTCCGATTCGGATCTATATTTTCAAGGATATCAAAGCATCCATATATATATCCGAAAAATACTATTTTCCATTAAATCACGGGAATGGAAAAAAGAGGATTAATAAAAAGGACATGTACCAAGGAAAAGGAAGGGACAAAAATCGGGAAGATTTCCTATGTTTCCTTTTCGGGGAATTTCCAAAATTCCTCCAAAAGGGATCCGCCGACTTGACTCCCCTAACGCAACAGCTAGGGTTTCTCTACTTCCTTTTTTCGTGATCGAAAACCCGCTCGGTCCTAGGGATTGTATCCTGCTCGACCATTTCAGTCATCAACACGGCCCCCGCCTAAATCAGTATGAGAAACTAAGGCGTCTAAAGTAATCTCCAGCCTAGGAGAAAACTATCAAGGCAAGGTCCAGAAACACAAATTATCCCTTGATTTCAACTATAAAATCAAGGAATAAGGGGCAAACTGTAGGGAAAAAATATTCAAGTACTAGTTTCCTCCAGCTTCCGGATAGGCCCTCGACATCCGTACCCCTGCTTGAGAAGGAACCAGGGTCCAACCCCTGCCATCGGTCTGACCCCTTCTATCGAACCGACCCTTGAAGCAAAATAGAAGTTTTCTGCCTACTTTTCTGATTATGGAAGAGTTTTCCCTACTTGAAGCCGACATCTATAAATATAAAGGGGAATCACAAACCCTAGAACAAGGGATCAACTTTCAGAGGCTAAGAGATTAGAGTTTAGGCGACTAGAACTAGTTTTATGCACCAAACATTGTAGTCCCAAATCATAAACTCAATAATACATATCTTCTAACCTCGATTTCTTATCTCTAATTAAAAGTCTTCTAGTGTTCCGTAGTACTAAAATGACCTTACACAAAAATACCATAACAAAAAGAGGGATAGAAGATGGCGGATGGATCCTTGCTGTTGGATGTGTATCTCTCTCAGCAAGAACAGTGGATGAATGATTGATTGAAGATGGGATTTGGCTTGCTGGAAGTGTATCTCTCTCAAGACAAATCGTTGGTGGAAGATGGAGTGAAGAATCACCACAAGCTGGATGGTTTAAGCTTGATAAGATTCAAGATTGCTCCTGGCCGAATATATAATGAAAACTATTAGATATTCTCTTTATATTTCCATTTTATTTCCATCGACACACACACACACTAAAGAAGCAAGAGCATAAACAAAAAGGTAATGCAATCATAAGCTTATTCTCCAATTGACAGGAATGAAAAGATCATCGTTACTCGATAAGGTTCATCTACTTTTCTGACAGCACCTAAGTTTTGTGCAAATGCTCACGGCCATCATTACAAAGAAACAGAGGTCAAGATCAATCTTACATAGACCAACAGTTCCCAAATAATCTTCTCTTTTTTCCAGCTGAGCTTCATCCCTTATTTTCCTGTAACCAATAAAAAAGACATCTGCAAAAAGATACAACAAGAACCAAAATCACCTCAGAGTCAAATGGCTAGAGAGAGATGGTATAGGTCACTCACTATTCACTAAAGGAAGAAGGCAGTCAATGACAAGTCTAGATCGGTAAACAATTTTCAGAAATAAGAAAAGGTTTGAGTTTTTTTGTAGATACCTGTGGGGTGTTCATGGAGAAGGCTGTAGTGGTGAGAAGAAGCCTCTCAACGTATTTGCCCATGATATCAACCTCCAGGTTCACTTTCTGCCCAATTTTCTTGGTTGGAATCACCACATTATGCTGGGTATAACTTATACCGCATCCTCCAGAGTTTAAGGTGAACTACGCTGATCAGTCCTACATGATTACACCATTCAATCTGGAGAAGATTCAAAGATTTTCTGACTGAGATGTGGCTTGATATTTACTGTTGCAGGAGTTCCATCTCGAAACAATGGCACGGGCTAGCAAGCATGCAGAACTAGCTCCGTAAATACTAAAATATTTGTCTACAATGAGTAAGCCAAAAAAAAGGACTGTCGCAAATGTAAAACTCCATTGAGTTTAGCTACTTAAATCAAAAACCAACTGGGGATATATAATCCTTGATCCGTCTTCATATATAGGTTGTTGTTCACGTACTTTAGACTCCAACTTTCTTCACTCGCTTTGCTTCTGCCTGTAAGTCATGGTCTGAAAAGGAACAACCCAAATAAGGAATATTTTTTCAGATAGCTGAATCATACATGGAATAAGATAGATATAGAGAAACAAATTATTTATGAACAACTACACCTGAAAACGCTTCGTGGTCGCGTGAAACTATCTATATTCCAGACAAAACATCATCTCACAGAGGGAATATAAGTTGAGTCCTGTTTGTCTCCAAACCCATTTCTTAATTCCAGCTTCCCAGTTAGTCGTTGGTGTCCCAGTTAGTCGTTGGTGGCCTTTTTAACCGTAGGAGGTCCCATCAAATCCTTGACATAGAAGTGTGTATAGTACAGCAATGGACTGCAATGTCATCCCCGAACTGGTCAAATAAAATTTTAGAAGGAGATAAGAATATGACATAGCAAATAATAAGTGCACGGACCACAATACTACAGAACGATGAAGATATATGATCTTACCCCATGTCGTCAGCCAGAATGCGACCATTTTTATATTATCCTCAAACACAAATCGAACATGAACTGGACACCTTCTCTGCATCATCTGAAAGAAAAAACATCTCACCATGCAAGAAAAGTTGTATATATCATTCGTGATGCCAGACATAGATATAATGTGACACTAGTTTGCATATGTATTATTCACAAATTGTTCAATTTCAATAAGGGTAAAATACTGAGAGCATATGGCGATGTGCTTTAATATCAAAGCAAAGCTGGTAAGCAAGTTGATAGCGTTAAAGAATGATTACAATGTTCTTGACATTACTTGTTAGATAGAAAGTTGAAATACCTTGATGAGGCCGATGAAATCGAACAATTGTTCTTAAAGTTGCCACAATACCAATGGTTCAACTTAGTAGGTAGTACAAACACAACCGGGAGTTGAAGAACCCCAAAGCGTTTGAGAGTCGAAATGCGAGAAGACGGAGGCTTGAAAAGCTTCCTACATTAATCGGAGTGAAGGAAGGAAGGAAGGAAGAAAGGAAGGAGTGGCTGCCGTTGCACCTGTCAACAGTGCAGTAGAATCAATTCCATAACAATCAGAGTCAGAGCAACTAAATTAATCGGAGTGACTGGAACATGAGACGGGGAGGCTGCACGAACGCTGGAACCCAAAGACCAGTATGACTCTGTCCGCTACGCCTGTGTGCAGTATGTCGAGGGTCGAAGGTGTAGAAGCTGGAAAACGGAATCGATACAAACGATATATATTTACAAAACGACGTTAAGGAAAGTAACGAAATGAACATGGAGGCGAGATATGATCTCTTTCCTTAACTCTAAATATTCGCTCCGTAGTGAGACGGGCACTGGCGAAATATCGAGTCCCAGGATACAACCATGGCAGACGATTCACGCTTCACTCGTGAACGCCCTATCGAACTATAATCTAGGAAACACTCTCGGAAATAGACTTACGCTAAGAGAGACGAGCCACTTCCCGCAACAGCAGCTGCACGTGGACGGAAAATCGCGGAGATCGAGGGAAGTTGAGTTGCGAACTTCCTCAGCAAGACTCTCTCTCTTATCTCTTATCTCGTTTAAATATCTGACAAAACAAACTGCATGACGTTTTTATTTTCTAGACAAACTACATGTCGTTTCAAAATAAAATGCATGTTGTTTTTGAGAATTAAATGGGTCAAACGTTGGGCTTAACTTGGTCCAAAAAGAATATTCTTATCGGGCCGGAGGCCCTCCACCAAGACCCAAGACCCAAGACCCACGACCCACCCAAGACCCACGACCCACGACCCACGACCCACGACCCACGACCCACGACCGACGCCGACGACCGACGCCGCGCCCGCGCCCGCGCCCGCGCCGGCGCCGAGCCGGACGGCGGCGGCGGCGCGCGCGTGGGGAGCCTTCTCCTCTCTCAAGCTGGTTAACCCATGGTGTCATGGGATCATATATAAACAGCTCTCTTCCTCTTGTCACACCCGATGTGGGACAAATAAAATGTCATCTTGACATTTCAATTGGGTTATAATCATAGAGCCCATAACATTTCTTTTCACCTTTCAATAAAAGCCATTGGGCCTTTTAATTGATCCAACAATCCCCCACATGAATAGAAATGACTCTAAACATATGCAGACTAAATGCAGACTCGATAGACTCTAAAACTTAAAACTTTACTGACTAGACTTAAACTAAAGACTAGACAGACTGACTTATCGAGAGTGTTTGCGAAAAATTCACTGTGTTTGAGTAGGTGGCATTTTTAAGCCTTGAACCACTCATAGTTAATATCTGTCGGGTTTACTTTACCAGAAGGTGAACATGATGTCTTGAACCAACCGGTGTTTTATGTAGACCGAGACAACAGGCACAACGCAGCTTCATTTTCTCGTAGAACTTAGTTCTCTATTGTGTTCATTGTGGCCCTGAACTATTCCTGGTTTTCATGAGTGAACTTAGAGAATATAGCCTTGCATTCATTCTCCTAGAAACGGCCCCATTTCACACTCATTAGGTGATTGACCATGAAAAGTATTGAGTAATACTTCGCTTAGAAGCTATGGAATCATTAAAAGCATATGCTTATCCTTCTCTCATTCGTTAGCACTTATCATCTTTAGGAGCTGGGATGAGACTACTTTGTCTCAAAGTGCTTTGGTTAGATTCTGCTTGATTTTGTTTTCCCTTTGAACCTACGTCTTGGGATCTCCAGTCATGATAGGTAGGGTTGCAGTCAAGCATCCTCATTAGTTATAGGCTTTAAACCCATTCCTTTTGATGATTTAGCAACAACATCTCGTGGCAAACCTTTAGTAAATGGATCCGCTAGGTTGTCAGCCGATTTGATGTAGTCTATTGTGATTACACCAGTTGAGATAAGTTGTCTAATGGTTTTATGTCGTCTTCTAATGTGACGAGATTTACCATTGTAGAGATTATTCTGAGCCCGAGCTATAGCTGATTGACTATCGCAATGTATTCTTATAGCTGGTACAGGTTTCTCCCACATAGGAACATCTTCCAAAAAATTTCTAAGCCATTCAGCTTCTTCTGCTGCTTTGTCTAATGCTATGAACTCAGATTCCATAGTTGACCTGGCTAGCACTGTTTGTTTGGTAGATTTCCAAGATATTGCCGCTCCTCCTAGTGTAAAAACATATCCACTTGTGGATTTTGAGTTTTTAGAATCTGATATCCAGTTAGCGTCACTGTATCCTTCTAAAACTGCTGGTTCTTTACCATAGTGAAGCCCAAAATCTTTGGTGTAGCGCAAGTAATTGAGTACTCTCGTTATAGCTTTCCAGTGTGTATGACCTGGATTACTTGTATATCGACTAAGTACGTTTACTGCATGCGCTAGATCTGGTCTTGTACAATTGGTCAAGTACATGAGACTTCCGATCACACGTGCATACTCGTTTTGTGAAACCGCTTCACCTGAATTCTTTGTCAAGTGCATTTGGGGATCTAACGGAGTTTTTGCAGTACTATTAGAGTAGTTTTTAAATCTCTCTAATATTGTTTCAGCATAATGAGATTGAGTTAAAGTAATTCCATTTGAATTTCTTATGATTTTAACCCCGAGAATAACATCTGCTAATCCCAAATCTTTCATCTCAAATTTTCCTTTGAGCATGTTTTTTGTTTGATTGATAATGTCTTTATTGCTTCCAATAATGAGCATATCATCTACATATAAACATAACAAAACATACGCATTTTTGGTAATTTTGTAGTATATGCATTTATCACATTCATTAATTTTGAAACCATTTGACATCATTGTGTTGTCAAATTTTTCGTGCCATTGTTTAGGAGCTTGTTTAAGCCCATAAAGTGACTTTACAAGTCGGCATACTTTGTCTTCCTGTCCAGGAATGACATGACCCTCAGGTTGTTTCATGTAAATTTCTTCTTCTAAATCACCATTTAGAAAAGCTGTTTTTACATCCATTTGATGGATTTCTAAGTCTCTTAAGGCTGCGATAGCTATCATCGACCTTATAGATGTTATTCTGGTTACTGGAGAATATGTATCAAAATAGTCAAAGCCTTCCCTTTGTCGGAACCCTTGAACTACAAGCCTAGCTTTATATTTTCCACCAGGTTTTCGTGTCATTATCCATCTATTACCTAATGCTTTGCAGCCAGGTGGTAAATCCGTTACGTACCATGTGTAATTTTGCATGATAGAATCGAATTCACTTTTGACAGCTTCATTCCAAAACGGAGCTTCGGGTGAAGCCATAGCTTCTGCCAAAGTTTTTGGAACATTTTCTACTAGAAATGCCATTAGGAAATCATCACCAAAAGATTTCTCCTTTCGAGCTCTTTTGCTTCTCCGAGGTTCATCTTTTTCTTCATTTTCTGAGATATCATTTATAGAAACTTCAACGTTTGTCTCAATTTCTGAGTCCTTGTCGTTGTCTCTTTCTTCTCGAGTTCGTTTTGAACCATGTTTTTCCTTGTATGGAAAAATATTTTCGAAGAAAGATGCATTTCTAGACTCCATGACTGAATTTTTATGGATGTCTGATATTTCAGATTCATGTACCAGAAACCGATACGCAGTACTATTATGTGCATATCCGATGAAAATGCAATCCACTGTTTTAGGTCCAATAGTGACCTTCTTTGGTGGCGGTACTGCAACTTTTGCCAAGCACCCCCACACTTTGAGGTATTTATACGAAGGTAAATTACCTTTCCATAATTCATATGGAGTTTTGCCAGTTATTTTGTGTGGAATCTTGTTGAGGATATAATTAGTGGTAAGCAACGCTTCCCCCCACATGTTCTGGGGTGACCCAGATTCCTGCAACATTGCATTCATCATCTCTTTAAGAGTTCGATTTTTTCGTTCAGCAACTCCATTAGATTCTGGTGAATAAGGGGCTGTAGTTTGATGTATTATTCCATGTTCCTTACAAAATGAATTGAATGGACCATCATACTCGCCTCCTCTGTCGCTTCTAACTACCTTAATAGTTGTTTTAAGCTGATTTTCGACCTCGAGTTTAAATTCTTTGAATTTATCTAAGGTTTCATCTTTGCTATGTAAAAGATAAACATAACAATATTTTGTGCAGTCATCTATGAAGGTCACAAAGTACTTTTTCCCTCCTCTAGTTGGCATATATTTTAAATCACATAAATCAGTGTGAATTAAATCTAGAGGTTTATTAGTTCTTTCAACACGAGGTGAGGGCGTTTTTGTGAGCTTAGCCTGTACGCAAACTTCACATTTTTGTTTACTTGTTTTAAATTTGGGAATTAAATTTAAATTCATTAATCTTTGTATAGATTTATTATTTACATGGCCTAATCTTTCATGCCATATATTAAAAGACTCAACCAAATAAGCAACTGGCTCTTTCTTATTCATTGAAACTTTTGGAGCTACAATTTTCGGAGGGACGGTCATTACATTCAACTTGACCAGTCCATCCTTAACATACCCCTTTCCCAAATACATCCCATTCTTCCTAATCACGAGCTTATCCGCCTCAAAGCTTGTGGCGAATCCATTCTTGCTGAGCAAGGTTCCCGAGACCAGGTTTTTCCTCATGTCAGGCACATGCTTCACATTTGTCAGAGTGACCTCACGTCCAGATGTCATCTTCAAAATCACATTGCCGCGTCCTTCAATCTTGGAGACTGCAGTGTTTCCCATCCTGAGCTTCTCCTGAGTCTTGCTTTTCTGATAGGTGCTGAACATCGCCCTATCAGTGCAAATGTGGGTGGTTGCACCAGTGTCATACCACCATTCCCTGGGGTTGTTGCTTTCAACCATGTTGGCTTCAGTCACCACAGCAACAAGATCCTCCTCAGTGAGATTTGCCTGAGCCTTCTCATCTTTGATCTTCTTGCGACACTCAGCAGTCTTGTGTCCCACTTTGTTGCAGTAGTGACACTTCCCCTTGAATCTCTCCACATTCGCATTGATTTCAATGCCTTTGTTCTTGAAGTTTTTTCCAGTAGCCTTCAGTGCTGCAGCAGTTTTCGAAGGCTTTGCTGGAGAATGGGCGTGTGCCTTTCCTTTGCCTTTGTGCTCAGCCATGTTGACACTATGCTCTTTAGCATTGATCTTGTCAGCAATTCGGTTCCTGGATTCCATCTGAAGCCTCATGATAAGCTCCTCAAGGCCCATCTTCTTCTTCTTGTGCTTCAGGTAGTTCTTGAAATCCGCATAGCTTGGAGGAAGCTTTTCAATGAAGCTGAGAGTTGTGAATGTCTCGCAGATGGACATCCCTTCAGCTTTGATTTCATGGCAAATGAGCTGGAACGCTTCCACCTGATCCATGATGGGTTTTGAATCCACCATTTTGAAGTCATGAAATTTTGCAACCACATACTTCTGGCAGCCAGCGTCCTCACCTCTGTACTTCTTGTCAAGTGATCTCCATAGCTCCTTCGCCGTTGGAATGTCACAGTAGACACGGTACAATGGGTCAATGAGGCGACCCAAAATGTAGCATTTGCAGACGAAGTCAGAATGCACCCAAATGTCAACACTTGCGAGAGTGTGTACATCATCAATCCCGTAAGGGACAAGGGGCTTGTCCTCCTGGATGAACTTGTCCAGCTTCAACGTTGTTAGGAAGAACATCATCTTCTTCTGCCACGTTTTAAAGTTTTTGCCATCAAACTGGTCTGGCATCAGTCCTTGAGTGAACAGGCTGGGCACTGACGGAGGAGTTGGTACTGCAACCGGACCACTTGAGGTTCCTAGACCTGAACCCGTTTGATAAAGACCAGCACCGAACAAGCTACGGCGCGTGGTTTCATCAGCACTGTTTCCCGTAGGAAGGGTAGTGGTTGTTGTTGCTGCAGCGGTTGAGGAAGTAGGGATGTTTCCAGCGGTTGTCACACCAGATACATCAGTTGCAGCAACGTTGATTGGAGTTTGCGCGATGGTAGTGTCAACGGGGGTGTTGTTTCCATCCGTCATTTTTCTGTTGAGAAAACATGAAAACGGATTAGTACTCCATCCAACAATAACAAATTATTATTAATATTAAAATAAAAATAATAATCTAAATCGATTTTCATTTTTGGTGTTTGAACCAAATCATATCGATTTAAGTCTGAATAAATGTTTTGCAAATTCGCTTAAAGCGTTCGCAGAAACCGTTTATGTAGAATTTTAGATCGTTTCACAAACTCACTTAAGAAAGTGTTCGTGGAAACGATTTTTATATAACACATTTGATAATTCGCAAAATACGCTTCGCGGAAGTGCTAGAGAGCAAATCGCAAACACGTTGCTGAAATGTACGAAACGTTTCGCGGAAGTGCTATAAAGCAAATCGCAAACACCGTTCTACAAACCGTTTACAGATCCTTTAATAGACCGTTTTATAAACCGTAAGATCGACCCGAAACAGCTTTAGAAAACGATTTAGAGTTAAGATTGTAGAAGCTGGAAAACAGAATCGATGCAAACGATATATATTTACAAAACGACGTTAAGGAAAGTAACGAAATGAACATGGAGGCGAGATATGATCTCTTTCCTTAACTCTAAATATTCGCTCCGCAGTGAGACGGGCAGTGGCGAAATATCGAGTCCCAGGATACAACCATGGCAGACGATTCACGCTTCACTCGTGAACGCCCTATCGAACTATAATCTAGGAACACTCTCGGAAATAGACTTACGCTAAGGGAGTTTCTTTGTTGGTTTTTGCAAAAAGTAAAAGTAGTGAGTAATGAATGAAGAGGAGAGACGATATTTAAAGAGAAGGAGACGAGCCACTTCCCGCAACAGCAGCTGCACGTGGACGGAAATCTCGCGGAGATTGAGGGAAGTTGAGTTGCGAACTTCCTCCGCAAGACTCTCTCTCTTATCTCTTATCTCGTTTAAATATCTGACAAAACAAACTGCATGACGTTTTTACATGTCGTTTCAAAATAAAATGCATGTTGTTTTTGAGAATTAAATGGATCAAACGTTGGGCTTAACTTGGTCCAAAAGAATATTCTTATCGGGCCGGAGGCCCTCCACCAAGACCCAAGACCGCGCCCGCGCCCGCGCCGGACGGACGGCGGCGGTGGCGCGCGCGTGGGGAGCCTTCTCCTCTCTCAAGCTGGTTAACCCATGGTGTCATGGGATCATATATAAACAGCTCTCTTCCTCTTGTCACATCCGATGTGGGACAAATAAAATGTCATTTTGACATTTCAATTGGGTTATAATCATAGAGCCCATAACATTTCCTTTCAACTTTCAATAAAAGTCATTGGGCCTTTTAATTGATCCAACAGAAGGGACACAGAGCAGGTCCTAGACTTTTCAAGACCACAAGCCCAAAATCAAAAAATGGCTGAAATTAAAAAAAAAAAAATATATATATATATATGCACAGAATGGGGCTTGAATCCAGCATTTCTTAAATAGAAGTGTCACACAACTAACCACTAGACCATCAAAAGATTTTGAAACAATGTCAAAAGATTTTGAAACAATGTGGCCGGTTTTTAGTTAATAATTTGGTGGCCGCAAACCATTGCTTCATTCGCTTCTACCAAGGGCCGCCTCTGAGGGACATGGAAAGTGCAACTGAGATTCTCAAACTGCTTAACAACACAAGAGCAAGTCTAACGTGCAGTGGACAATGAGAGATTGTGTTTGAAGATGGTGGAGAAGACTAGCATATATGAATCCCCAAAAAGAAATATTTGTAACTCAATGTTTGTTATATACACTTTGATTAAAAATTATTAATCTAATAGGCCTCAAACAACAGAAAAAAGCTTATGTTATATTTATCCAAATTGTCTCTCAAGCAAGACTCTAATGTAACTTTAATGTAGGTGGCGTAAGTTAAGTGAGCCAGACCAGCTCAAGTCTCGGGCTAGACCCACAACTTATCAGAAGCTTGTCCATTCCCTCAACATGAGATACAAACAACCGAATAAGGCGCATCATGTAAATGATCTTTGGTATTAACTCTTTCTTATTTTTAACTATATAATATTGTCTTTCTTCTCCTTCCATTTTATTATCATCGACACATACACACTCAAGAAACTAAGAGTAGAAACAAAAAAGGTAATACAATCATAAGCTTATTCTCTAATTGACACAAATGAATAGACCGACCATCATTACACAAAGCACCTAAGTTTTGTGTCGCTGCTATTACAAAGAAACAGAAGTCAAGATCAATCTTAAATACAGCAACAGTTGCCAAATGAGCTTCCTTTTTCTCCCAGATGAGCTTCAGCTCTTGTTTTCCTGTAACCCATACAAAAGAACATCAGATATAATAGAAGATAATTTAGCAAAAAAAAGAACATCAGATACCAAATTAAATGCTCGATCAAGGAAGGAACACAACAAGAACCAAAATCATCAGAGTCAAATGGCTAGAGAGAGATGGTATACATCACTCACTAAAAGAAGAAAGACAAGTCTGGATCGAATCACTCTAAGAAGACTAGAGTAAACAATCAGAAACAAGTTTCAGAAATAAGAAAAGCACTCCTACAAAGAAAAAAAAAACAGATGAAAGATTGTAGTTAACCTGTGGGGTGTTCATTGAGAAGGTGGCAGTGGTGAGAAGAAGTCTCTCAACGTATTTGCCCATGATATCAACCTCCAAGTTCACTTTCTGCCCAACTTTCTTGGTGGGGATCACCACATTCTGCTGGGTATAAGCAACGAGCATGAAGTTAAAGCAGCTGTCCTGGTCAGACACATCGACCACCGTCAGGCTCGTCCCGTCCACCGCCACAAAGCCCTTGGGGACAATGTATTTGAGCAAAGCCTTGTCCGCTTTCACCTTCACCCACAGCGAATCTCCCTCAGCCTCCATCGAAACGATCACTCCCGTACCGTCCACGTGTCCCTGCACAACGTGTCCCCCCATTCGGCTCACCGGCTGCAGCGCGCGCTCCAGATTCACCAGGGATCCTCTCTCCAGCTCCTCCAGCGACGTTTTCCGCAGCGTCTCCGGCGCCAACCCGACGGTGAACTCCTCGGTGTCGAAATGGGTGACAGTTAGGCAAGTACCGTTGACGGCGATGCTGTCGCCTAGCTTCACGTCCTCCACCACCACTCTCGCCCCGATTTTAAGGTCGAAACCGCCGCGATCAGCTAATCCCAGATCCTTTACTTGCCCCATTTCTTCCACGATTCCCGTGAACACGGATCGAATGCTCAGATTTTGCCTCAGCTTTGGTCTGAGTGAAGTGAAGGTTGGCAACTGTGGAAGAAATGATTTGGGAAGCAGATTGAGAGAGTGAGTGGCCATCATTATCGGCGGCGTCTCTAGATTGTAGTTTTTTTTCTAATTACACTCTGATATTAGGATAAACAAAAGAACCCAACCGGAAAACCGAAAAGCCAAACCGACCCCAAAATTAATAATTTTAATCAAACTAAATCTACATAAATTTCTGAATGGATTTTGTTTCACAGAAATTTATGATACTATTATAACTAGAGTTAAACCCGTCTTATGAAATTTCAAAACAACTAAATATATTTCAAATTCTTAGTATATATTTAAATATAGCTTTATATATAAAAATGTTTTGTAATCCTTTGCATTAATATTTAATGCTGCAAAAAAATATAATAATTAGATATTATGTTTTACATTGTAGAAAGAGATACACATGAATATTTGATAGTGATCATTTAACTCATTAAGTGATTTTGTTTTATTACTCTGAATCTATAAATGGATAACGAACCAAATGATTATTAAAAAAATATAATTAAAATAAGTGTGGGTTTATAACTCTATTTTTATTAATAATTTAATTTAGATCCTAAATTATCAATATCTAATGAATTTACAGAATTTTTGTGTTTGTGAAAATATAATTTTAACCTACTTTTTATATTTTAAATCATACATTTGAAAAGTGTTACTGTAACTATCATAATTGTCATAATCTAATAATGAAATGTTAAACTTAACAGAAGAATAGTTAACTAGAACTTAATGGATAAAACAACATTACATTCATGTTTTACTGATAAATTTTATTGGATAAATTTGAAATTTCTAAATGTGGTAAATTTCTTCACTTGACCATGTGTTTTTAAGAGAAAAAACAAAATTCGACTTTATTAATAGAAATTTATTTATTAGATTTTATTGATTTTTAAAAAAATAATTATTATGTTTTGATTGTGTAATAATCACTGTTGTGTTTTCATTCAGTTTTCCTGTGAATATTTCTATTGAGCTTGGTAACCACAAAAAATATCCATGATATCTCTTTCGTTTTTATTTCTATTGGTCGGGTTTTGATAAAACATCAAAATAATATTGTAAAATGGATTTTCTTTTTTGTTCCTATAAATATTTTCTATTTTTCTGTAGTTTTATATTTTGGATTAGATCATGTAAATTTTTAAATAAATTCTTATTTGTTAATTATTTTTCAGCAAATTCAAGTTAGATTATATATATATATATATATATATATATTGACCGAGCCTAATTCTAATTGTTTTGTTCCGAAGTAAAGATATCCACAGAGTGGTTTGCCCTATTCAGATATTCACGACCAAGAAGTACTGAATTCTGTTTAGGATAGGTCCTGAAAGGATAGGAAGGCTGGAATGCCGCCAGGCGTCTATTATTGAATTCACCCGACCCGATAGTACCAATTTTGGTAACGTCCATCCAGTGCCAAAGTCACTGAATAGGACATACTCGAACACATACTTCACAAGCAATGCATTTATCAAATTCGAAATGGATTCGACCGCGGAAACGTTCTGATGTTATTAATTTTTCATAGGGGTATTGAATATATATATATTGTTTTATTTATTATATCTAAAGATATTTTTTTAAAATATTTGTAAGATATTTGGTTTGATTATTTACTAAAGCCTCGTAGTCTTTCGCCTAGTTATTCCTTCTGCAACTAAAAGATTTATATTCTTCCTACAATATTGTTGTGCATGAGAACAAACCAACCATTTACAAAGATTGAATGAGAAAGTCAAGACACCCGAAGATGTTCCACGCCTCTTTGATCTGATTAAAGATAAGGATGGAAGGCTGAAACTTTCATTCTAAGCAGCCTTAGGAAACTTCCATTCTTCACACTTGTTAATTTAGCTGGCTTCTGAGTTTGTTATTTTCACTTTCTTCTCAGACTCTAAGCTTATATCTCCTTCTCAATCAAACTCCCTCACTTCTATCAAACCCGAATTAAGCTTCTTCAACCCAACCCTATCAAACAGTAAAAGGGATTTGGGAGTATCTGTGATGCTAAACAAAACAGCAACTCCATTTGCTTCGTTTCTTTCCCCAGCTACCTGTTCTCTCTTATCAGCTACTAAAAACACCAGTTTTATTTCTTTCTCTTCCATGTCTCTGCGCGTAGCATGGAGCTATTATAATTTTATAATTATAATATTATGATAAATGTTTAATGTGATATTTGTATTTTTATATTGTATATTTAGTTATTATTTATTTTACTATACATTTTCCATATAGATGTTTAATATACTTTTTATATTTCTTATATCATATATATACAATTCTTATTTTTTTATATTGTATATTTACTTATCTAATATTATGATAAATGTTTAGTGTAATATTTCTATTTATTATATTGTATATTTATAACAATTTATTTTATTATAATTTTATCATATAGAAGTTTAATTTAGTTTTTCCATTTTTATATTGTATATTTACTTATTGTATATTTTTCTTATTTTGTATATTTACTTATTCTAAATTTATTGCTTTATATCAAATGATAATATTACGATATATGTTTAATGTAAAATTTTTATTTCATATATACTTATTATTGATTTTTTCTTATATTGTATATTTACTTATCTAATATTACAATTGATTTTCAATGTAGTATGTTTTTCTTATATTGTATAATTACTTATTATTTATTTTACTATCCATTTTTCATATAGATGTTTAATTTAGTTTTTCCATTTTTATATTGTATATTTACTTCTTTATTTTTTATTTTGTATATTTAGTTATTCTAAATATTTTGCTTTTATAACAAATGATAATATTAAGATAGATGTTTAATGTAATATTTCTATTTTTATATTGGATATTTACTTATCATTTAATTTTTCCTATATTGTATATCTACTTATAAAAATATTTGTAAATAATAAAAATGTAAATAATATATATTTTCAGATATATGCTTAATGTAGTTTTTCTATTTCTTATATTGCATGTTTACTTATTATTTATTTATCTTATATTTTTTATTTAATTATTCTAATTTTTTCTCTTATATCAAATAGTAATATTACAATAGATGTTTAATGTAATATTTTATTTCTTACTAGATACGAGCCCGTTGCGTTGCAACAGTTTTGTTTGATGTTTTAATTTAATAAAAAACATAAATAATAATCATTTTGTTATAGTTTTATGATTGATTTGCATATGTTTTG
This sequence comes from Raphanus sativus, assembly GCF_000801105.2. Taxonomy (NCBI): domain Eukaryota; kingdom Viridiplantae; phylum Streptophyta; class Magnoliopsida; order Brassicales; family Brassicaceae; genus Raphanus; species Raphanus sativus. Next base: position 22,890,359 of record NC_079516.1, read on the forward strand.
TAAGATTTATTTTATAACTAAAAATAATTTTCATGCATAATTTCAAGTTAAAATTTGTATTTTATAATAATGACACATAGATGAATTGTTATCAATTTTCTACTTAGATTAGAAAAATCATTATACCTAAATTTTTGAATTAAACCCAACCTAAAATAAGAAAAATTGAAAGTCGAATAACGTCAATCAAGTAAATGATAACATTATACATTTTCTTATGTACTAATCTAATGATTTATTAAATGAGTTTTTAAAAATTTATTTTGCTTGAATTTTTTTTTAAAAAGGAAAAATGTTCTATTTTATAAATATCCTTTTTATTTACAATAAAAAAAAAATAATATTAAATAATCTTTTACATTTTTGATTAGGATAAAACAAAAGTAATCTATGATTTTAGCTAAATCATAGATTTATTATTAAACAGTTCGGTGTATTATTAGGATTTTATCATTCGTTTTAAATATTATTTAACTACAATTTTTCTTTTATAATTCTCTTTTTCATGATTTTCTTAAAAAAGGAAAATTATTGTTCACATAGCTTTTACTATTTTCATTTTAGATTTATAAAGGAAAATTACAATTAATTTACTATTTTATGGAAATATTTTATTTACAATAATTTGTTTCGCAGAAAAAAAAGAAAATTACTATTAATTAATTATAAATGTGTAAAAACATTAATCTTATTAAAATAATATTTTTATTTTATAATTCTATTTGTCCACGATTTTTTAAAAAAAGAAAACTAGAATTTTTTGAAAGGAAAAATTATTTTCATATAGCTTTTACAATTTTCATTTTGGATATAAAAAGGAAATTTATTATTATTTTACATTTTTATGGAATTTCTTTTGTTTACAAAATTTTTCACAAAAAAAAGGAGAAATACTATTAAATAATTATTTATATGAAAATTTTTATTTAACACAAAAAGGAAAATTAGAATATTTGGAAAGAAAAATTATTTTGATATAGCTTTTACAATTTTCATTTTGGAATTAAAAAAGGAATTACTATTAATTTACTATTTGTATGGTAATTTTTTTATTTACAATACTTTTTCTAAAAAAGGAAAATACTATTAAGTAATTATTTAAAATAAGATTTTATCTAACACATATTATAATCTTAAATATAAAATTGTCATGTGTCACAATTATGTTAATTACTAACAAAAAAAAAAGAAAATTACTATTAAATAATTATTTATAATAAGATTTTATTTAACACATGTAACAATCTTAAATATAAAATTTTCATGCGTCATAATAATGTTAATTACTAACTTTGAAGAACCAAACTTTATATAATAAAAAATCCTAACAAAAAATTGTATCATATTTTAATACATGTCACAATCTTAAAAATTTATTGACACATATCACAATCAAAAAAATTAAAATTACTATCAAATATTTTTAACAATATATAATATAAAATGGTAATTTTGTACATTTTCCTTTTTAATAAGTTCTAATTTTGCTTTTTTAAAAAATCATGAAAAACAGAACTATGAAAGAAATAGTTGTTTAAATTTTTTTCTAAACGAATTATAAAAACCTGAGATTTAAATTAGAAATAAAAATATATTTATAAAATAGAATGTGTTCCATTTGAAACAAATTCTAACATAATAAATAGTCTTACAAAAATAGTCTTTTAAAGTTCAATTTATGAATTAGTATTTTTAGCAAAGGAAAATTATTTTCATATAGCTTATACAATTTTATTTTTATTATTATTTTTAAAAAGGAAGCTTACTATTAAATAATTATTAGTATATAATTTTTTTCGTTAACAATTATTTTGTATAAACCTTAAAAAGGAAAAATACTATTAAATAAATATTACAATTATATTTGTTCATAATTTTTTAAAAAAGGAAAATTATTTTCGTTTAAATTTTTTATTTCTTGGAATAAAAAAGGAAAATAATATTAAATAATTGTTTATATGAACTTATTATTTGTTTACACTATTTTGTTTAAAAGTTAAAAAGGAAAAATACTATTAATTAACTATTTATATAAAAATTATTACACTATTAAATAAATATTATAATTATATTTGTTCATAATTTTTAAAAAAAGGAAAATTATTTTCGTTTAAACTTTTTATTTCTTGGAATAAAAAAGGAAAATAATATTAAATAATTGTTTATATGAACTTATTATTTGTTTACACTATTTTGTTTAAAACTTAAAAAGGAAAAATACTATTAATTAACTATCTTATTATTACTTAACACATGTCATAATCTTAAGTATACAATTGTCATGTGTCGCGATCATATTAATTTAGTAACTTCGAAGAACCAAACTTTATATATGAGCCCGTTGCGTTGCAACGGGTTTTGTTTGATATTTTAATTTTATGAAAACCATAAAAATGAAAAATATTTTTAGTGAAATTGTATGATTTTGCATATATAATGTGAAAAACTATTATTTGCCATTTTTAATAGGTTCCATTTTCAAAATTCGTTTTTTTAATATCACTAATATTTTTACAATTTTAAAGTAATGACAAAATTTTTATTGACATATTCACAATCTAATTTTTTAATTGACACATTCACAATCTAATTTTGTTTAGACTTTTGAAAAAGTTAATATCATATATTTTAAAAATATAGAATTAAAATGTCATAAACCACAAAAAAGTAATTAACGCTTGGTTTTTCAAAGTTATTAAATTTTCTTTTCTAAATCTCTTTAAATCAACAAAAGAGAGTTGTATCATATTTTTCTACACATGTCACAATGTTTTTTTTAAAATAACAAATAAAATTAACTTCTTTTTTACAATTAATTTTTGTTTAGATTTTTTTTTTCAAATTGAAAATTACTATAAAATGTTTTTAACAATATATAATGTAAAAGACTATTAGTAATTTTCCTTCTCCTATACCAAAATCAATTTTTACAATATTTAACACTAAATTTTATTTTCTAAAATCATAAAGAAATGATCATTGTAAAAAAATATTTGATTGTAATTATCCTTTTTAAAAATCTTAACCAAAAAATTGTAAAGTAATGTTTATTGTTAATTTTCCTTTATTCAAATCCTAATCAAAAGGTCATAAACCAAAAAAACTACAATCTTATTATTGACATATTAACACGATTTGTAAAACAAAGTTATAGTAATTTTTTCGTTTTTAAAAATGCTATATCAAAACCGATTTGTACAATAATATTAACATTTATTTTCCTTTTCTACAATAATAAAAAGATAAATTTTTAAAAATGTATCTTATGATAAAGCTAGTTACTATTATTTACAATACTTTTCTCAAAAAAGGAAAATTACTATTAAATAATTATTTATATGAAATTTTTTATTTAACATATGTCACAATCTTAAATATAAAATTGATATGTGTCAAAATATCATGTTAATTACTAACTTTGAAGAACCAAAAAACTATTTGATTGTAATTATCTTTTTTTTAATCTTAAACCAAAAAATTGTAAAAGAATGTTTAATGTTAATTCCTTTATTCAAATTCTAATTAAAAGGTCATACACAAAAAAAACTATAATCTTATTATTGACATATTAACACGATTTGTAAAACAAAGTTAAAGTAATTTTCGTTTTAAAAAGTTCTATATCCAAACCGATTTTTTACAATAATATTAACATTGTTTTTCCTTTTCTAAAATCATAAAAAGATAATTTTTAAAAAAATATATCTCATGATAAAGCTAGTTACAATTATTTACAATACCTTTTCTCAAAAAAGGAAAATTACTATTAAATAATTATTTATATAAAAAAATTTATTTAACACATGTCACAATCTTAAATATAAAATTGACATGTGTCACAATCATGTTAATTAGTAACTTTGAAGAACCAAGCTTTATATAATAAGATATTGTATATTACTTATTATTTATTTTACTAAAAATATTTCTGAAAGAGGTTCAATGTAGTTTTTCTATTTCTTATATTGTATATGTATTTGTTATTTAATTTAATATTATGATAGATGTTTAATGTAATATTTTTATTTCTTATATTCAATATTTGGTAATTGCTGATTTCACTATACATTTTTTAGATAGATTTTTAATTTAGTTTTTCAATTTTTGATATTGTGTATTTACTTATTTTTTTTATTTTTTCTTCTATTGTATATTTACTTAATCTATTTTTTTCTTTTATATCAAATTATAATATTATGTTAGATGTTTAATGTTATTTTTCTATTTTTATATTGCATATTTATTTATTATTTATTTTATTATAAATTTATCAGTTAGATGTTGAATGTGGTTTTTTTTATTTGTATATTTACTTGTTATGTGATATTTACTCTTTTTGGTAATAATGCTACATGACTTCTTTTAGAAAAAAGATTGTTTGCTGATGTGTACACTAACTGGAGCCTCAAATAATTGTATATTTATTTATTTTTAATTTTTTCTTATATTGTATATTTAATGTTTCTAATTATTTTGCTTTTTTATCAAATTTAAATATTACGATAGATGTTTGATGTGATATTTCTATCTTTATATTGTATATTTTATATTTAGTTATTATCTATTTTATTATAAAATTATCAGATAGATTTTTAATTTAATATGTCTATTTCTTATATTGTATATTTACTTATTATTTATTTTTATTATATTGATATTTATTCTTTTGTAACAATGCCATGTGGCTTTTTGTAAGAAATATTTTTTTGTTGATGTGGACACTCACTGGAGCCTCAAATAATTTTATATTTATTTATTATTTTTATTCTTAAATTGTATATTTAATATTTCTAATTATTTTGCTTTTATATCATATTGAAATATTACGATAGATGGTCTATAGATGAGTTTAGATCAGAAATTTGTATATAAAATCTTTCTTTCATATGCAAAATTATAATGATGTAAATAAAAGGGGGTTTTTGATTGAATAAAATTTAGCATTCATTCAAAAAAACATATTAGGATAGATGTTTAACGTAATATTTCTATTTTTTTTTGATGAAATTTGATATTCATTGATCAGACCAAAATAATGTTATTTACAGAGAGTAAACTATCATGAGCTAAAATCTATAATCTATGAGACGAATGGACGGAGTGCAAAAAATAAAACAAAATCACATTGTTACTTCAAACCATCTTCTTAGCATTCCTCCAAGTCTGTGATCTGTTGGGTACTTGAGAGAATAGATCCTGTTTCTCATAGCCTTGTCAGTAAGTCTTTGAAGCTAGACGACGGTGTTGCGCGGCTGGTGATGGCGTCTAGAGTTTCTTTCTCGCCATATTAGGTAGATACACGCCTGGAAATAGAGCCGAGCTAGACACGAGTCAATTCCTTTTGTCCCCATACGTTGTAACTGCTGAACTGTCCACTGCCAGTCCGGGTTGACACCATTTCCTAGGAGCCGACGAGCAGGCCCTTCCCATATTGAGTATGCGAATGGGCAGGCAAAGAATAGATGGTCTCGTGTCTCATCCCTTTCTCCACACAGTTCGCAGCCTTGAACCATCCCCCACTGTCTCATACGATCACCTGTGGACAATCTATTTTTAATAGCCAGCCAAGTCATGAAAGAGTGACGGGGAACGCCTTGAGGGAACCACACTGTAATATTTCTATTTTTATATTGTATATTCATTTATTTTAGAATACATTTTTCAGATAGATATTTAATGCAATATTTCTTTTTCTTATATGGTATATTTACTTATTATCTATTTTTCTTTATATTGTATATTTACTTTATCATTTATTTTATTATATATCTTTTTAATAATAATGTCACGTGGCATCTTTCGGTCGAAGTTTGTTTCGCTGATGTGGACGCTCCCTAGAGCCTCAAAATTTTCCTTTTATTAGTATAGACTAGGATTAAACCCGCCCTTCGAGCGGATAAACAAATATACAAATTATTTAAATATATTTAAAATGTTTAATTTATTTTAGATAAAAATTAAATTAAAAGTTTTATATTTTTATTACGTAAAATTTGTCTATTTATTTTATAAATCATAAACTTAGATAATATAATCTATTTATTTTACAAATCATAAAAAAAATTTTGAAAGTTTGTTCTAATTTAGCTTCTAACAATATGTCACTTCGATTATTTTTAACAAAGAAACATCTAACTAATACTTGTAGAATTAATCTAATTCTAATGTTAATTTTGAAATTGTCCTTCACTTTTTATACACAGTCACACTAAAATTAAGAGGGTTTAATCCTACACTAAGCTTGTCATCATCTGTCATGGAAACTCATCATCTGCCGACTTGAAAAAAAAAAACCGTTTTTCACGAAGAACAAATCATTTTCTCTTCTTTTATGTGTGTGCCTCTTGAAATTTTCTGCATAAAAATCTCCTATTTCACACAATCAAATTTTGAAAATTAGGCTGTGTCAAAAGGGTATTGGGTACAAACTATAAAAATTGGATCTTTGCGTGTTTAGTGATGTCTAAAGTATAAGTCTTTATCTTCATTTGACTCTATTTTTTTTTGCAGATTTATATTTACACCATTGTGGCTGTTTCGTGCTATGATTTCTCGTGGTATATTTCACTGCCTGCTCCATTTATGACATATTTGTGTTTATCACATTTGCTCTTCGTTAGCATCATGTTATTTTGTAATTTAATTTCTAAATTTCTGGTTTGTGGCAGTGGGCTTCTTTTCATTATGTGATGGCAACGCTACTGCTTATTGTTTTTGAGATCATGCTCTATGTACATCTTGAAGATCAGTATAATATATTGTTTAACTTGTAATATTAATCGCAGTTGTGTTTATGCTGGTGTGTTTGTTTATGATAGATCTAGATTTGGTTTCTTAGTTACAGTTCGATAATGTTTACCATCTATGAGTGATTAAGTCATATGGAAAACACTTTCTGTAAGTTAGTTCTTCACTATCTTCTTGTGAATTTGTCCAAGCATATTTTCCTATATAGTGAAGATATAATATTTTTTGTGTAATAATTCCTTTACTCATCAGATTTAGGAACATGTATAGTGAATAGACAGATATAATATTTTTTCCTATTTTCCAAGCATATTTTCCTATAATAATTCCTTTACTCATCAGATTTAGGAACATGTATAGTGAATAGACATATATAATATTTTTTGTGTATATATATAAATAGATTTTTTTATGATTTGCGGACCTTACTACTGGGGATGCTATTGAATATTTCATTGTAGACAATTTTATTCACTCTAGTTGCTGTGATGCGCTCATCAAACCAGAAGCCCAACCAGAGTCTCACCAAACCATCCAAACCGGCCATCTAGGAGATACATGCGGCAGAGGTTTAGTCCCAGACGAATATCTCAACAACCAGAAGGATTTCTCATGAATCCAATCTTAGAAGAGAGCTAACTCATGAAGGAGTCATTGAGGCTTGGAATTACAAGAAAATATTCCCGAAGCAAGAAGTTATGGATTTTAGAAGTTGGAGGTTTCCCAGCCCATCTGTTTTCAAGTGCCAATATATGTATTTCTACTTTTACCAATATATCTACTTGTGACTATTTCACCTTCGATAACTCTTTTTGTCATATGAGTGACAGAGACATTTATAACTATGTGGTTGAGAGCGAGATAAGCAGTCTCTTTACATAAAATATTTGGAAATAATAAAAATGTAAAAATTATACATCTTTCAGATATATGTTTAATATATTATTTCCATTTCTTTTTGTATTTTTACTTAAAATGTAAAACTATACATTTTTCAGATAGATGTTTATTATAGTATTTCAATTTCTTATATTGTATATTTAGTTATTATTTATTTTATTCATATATTGTATATTTATTTATTCTAATTTTCTTGATTTTATATCAAATGGTAATATTGTGATAGATGTTTAATGTAATATTTCTATTTCTTATATTGTATATTTACTTATTATTTATTTTACTATATATTATTCAGATAGATGTTTAATGTAATTTTTTATTCTTATATTGTATATATACTTATTATCTTATATTGTATATTTACTTATCTATATTATGATATATTTTTAATGTAATATTTCTATTTCTTATACCATTATATATTTACATTCTAATGTAATATTAGTTTTTCCATTTTTATATTGTATATATACTTATTGTTTATTTTTCTTATATTGTATAATTACTTATTCTAATTGTTTTGCGTTTATATCAAATTTGAATATTACGATAGATGTTTAATGTAATATTTATATTTCTAATATTATATATTTACTTATTATTTGTTTTATTAAACATTTTCATGTAAAATTTTAGTGTAGTTTTTCTATTTCTTATATTGTCTATTTTCTTATTATTTATTTTCTTATTTTTTATATTTACTTATTCTAATTATAATAGATATTTAATGTAATATTTTTATTTCTTTTATTTTATATTTAATTATTATTTATTTTACTATACATTTTTAGGTAGATGTATAATTTCATTTTTCTATTTTTCTATTGTATATTGTATATTTACTTATTTTTATTTTTCTTATACGGCATAATTACTTATTTTAATTTATTTTATTTTATATCAAATTATAATATTACGATAAATGTTTAATGTAATATTTCTTTTTTATATTGTATATTTATTTATTATTTATTTTATTATAAATTTTCAGATAGTTGTTTAATGTAATTTTTCTATATCTTATATTGTATATTTACTTATTATTTATTTTTTCTTATATCCTATATTTACTTTTGATTTATTTTTTCTTATATCTTATATTTAATTTTTATATATTTTTCATTTTTAGTGATAATGCCACGTGTCATTTTATTGAGAGAAGTTTTTTTCTGATGTGGACGTTCTATGGAGCCTTTTACTTATCCTAATATTATAATAGATATTTAATGTAATATTTTTATTTCTTATATTGTATATTTAATTATTATTTATTTTACTATGCATTTTTCCGATAGATGTATAATTTCTTTTTTTTCTATTTTCTATTGTATATTTACTTATTTTTATTTTTTCTTATATCATATAGTTACTTATTATATTTTTTCTTTTATATCAAATTATAATATTACGGTAAATGTTTAATGTAATATTTATATTTTATATTGTATATTTACTTATTATTTATTTTATTATAATTTTTTCAGATAGATGTTTAATGTAAGTTTTCTATTTCTTATATTGTATATTTACTTATTATTTATTGTTTCTTATATCCTATATTTACTTTTTATTTATTTTTTATTTTTTATTTTTAATAATAATGTCACGTGCCTTCGAGAAAGGTTTTTTTGCTGATGTGGACGCTCTATGGAGCTTCAAATGTCCCTTTTATTACTATAGACTAATATTATAATAGATATTGAATGTAATATTTTTATTTCTTATATTGTATATTTAAATTATTATTTATTTTACTATACATTTTTCAGATACATGTAAAATTTTATTTTTCTATTTTTTATATTGTATATTTATTTATTTTTGTTTTTTCTTATATCGTATCATTATTATTCTATTTTTCTCTTTTATATTAAATTATAATATTACGATAAATGTTAAATATAATATTTCTATTTTTCATATTGTATATTTACTTATTATTATTTTATTATAATTTTCGGATAGATGTTTAATGTAATTTTCTATTTCTTATATAGTATATTTACTTATTATTTATTTTTCCTTATATCGTATATTTACTTTTTATTTATTTTTCATATTTTAATAATAATGCCACGTAGCGACTTTCTAGAAAAGTTTTTTTGGTGATGTGGACGCTCACTGGAACCTCAAAAGGTCCATTTTATTAGTATAGATTTTAATAATAGATTTGTGGAAGTTTCTTTTTGAACTGGGTTTGGGCGTTTCCAACCATCTGAGGTTTATTGTCATGATTTAGCCTTAAATGATCTAATTATTCGGGCCCATTTAAACAAAAAAAACTTTCTTCTCTTTGCACCTCAATCATCGGAGCTCTGCAACCAAAGATTGTAACGACCCCCTTTCGTTTCACTGGAAAATAACGATTCCATAGTTTACGAAATTCAATCACCTACACCTGCTAATCCCACTACATTGCAGCTTTAATTAATCTTTTCAAAGCTTCATTGATATATACTCCTTTTGAGATACCTCTTTCCAACTCATCTACTTCCTCTCGACAAATTGCTCAAGTTCTTTCTCAAACAAGCTCTCCCATAATGGGAAGTTCCTAGATTCGTTTCTCTGAACTGAAGGGAGGCCGCTGCAGAAAAGTAGCCAATGTTGGGTTCCTTCTAGATGGAGGAAATCCATTGGGTTTGGTTGGTGATAACCAAACTTGGAAGTTGGGCCATTGGTATTAGTTCATGAGATTAGTATTGGGCCTTGGAGGTTATTAGGGTTAGTGAGACACTATATAAATTCTCTTAACCTAATTTTGGTGGCATGAGAGAATTAAGAGTTGACACAAGAAAGAAGAGTGCTTTAGAAAACTCATTAGACAAAAGAGAGAAAAAGATAGAAGAAGGCATAATTCATCTGGTTTGTCAAGGCAGGTTTGGTGGGTCAAACGGATCTTGATCGAGCTGATATTTTATATGAAGCTTCTTCATTCAGTGGGTTATAGGTTCACTGAAGGGATTTGGATTCTAACAGTTGGATCTTCTGTTATCAGGGTTTTGGTGAAGCTGGTCGTCACAGTTCTTCAGCAGTTCTGTCTTGAGTGGACGGTGAGATCTTCTCTGATTGAGCTGAGATTTGGCAGAGGTGTTGTGGACTTGTTCATCTTGAATTTGTATGGTGGGATTAGTCTCTGGTTTCCGGAATTCTTGTGATCTGAGGTCGTCTTGTTGCTGCCGGTTTTGAAACTTTGTGTTGCTCTTTTGTTGTTGTAGTATCTTGTGTTGGAGATAGCTCTTTGTTGCTGCCGGTTTTGAAGCTTTGTGTTGCTCTTTCGCAAGAGTAAATATTTCCTTTGCCGTTATCTGGTACAGCCTCGATAGACGACCACCATCACCTATAACGAACAAACTGAATGTTAGCATTTACATTTCCTAGTAACAGTAATCATCCAAAATAAATATTTACCAAAAAAATTAGAATTACCAATATTTAGTGTCAGCTGCTTAGCGGGTTCAAATTTTGAACATCATGAAGTCTGATCACACCATCTACTGCAACTGGCATCGGAATAGCCATCAGAATGGAGGAGTGACCAGAAGACCCAGTATCATCCTTATCACTTGGCTCGTCTTCTGCGACTTCCAAAGCTAGAATCCTTGAGGTTTTCCTCAGTATCTCCAACTCCTCTGGTGTGCAGATTTTTTTTAAACCCGTCTCGCTTGCTAGGATGTAGCCACGCCTTGCTAAACCTATTGTTAATAAAAATATTAGCCGCTACGCTTAAAATTACCACCAACTTGTTCATAAAAATTCTAACCTCTAAATGGTAGGGTTTGAGGATCTAGTATTTCCAGGTCTTGGTCACCACCTTCTTCTTCCTCACCTTTCTGCATTCTGCAGCAGGCAACAGCACTTTCACCAACAGTGACATATAGCTCTACCAACCCGCAGTCAATCTTTACAGACATGAATAGCTCAATGTCTCTGTCGTTCTTTATCTCGATTGGAGGAGTAGTGTAGTCTCCCCTTTCTGTCTCAAATCTAGGGAACTCGTACGTAAGAACCACCGGTTTTGGGTTCTCGGGATCCTCCATAGGCTTAAACCTCTCTCGCACCATCTCCACTACGGTATCTTATCTGTCATTTTCACGGATAACGATATCGTACTTTGGACGTGTCATGTTTGTGTTAAACCTCCAAACACCTTGGCCTCCTCTTTCCCAATCTCCCACCAGTCTTAACTAGATGCCCCATAGCTGCATGAACAAATCACCAAAGAGATATATATTAAAGGAAACGATTATGTGTTTACAACGTGTAATAGTAAAGGTTCTTGAAGTTTCATGAGACCATACCTATTCTTTCGAAGGAAAAACGATCTCTGTCAATGGAGTTGTAGGTTTTCAAACTCAATATCACAGCTTTCGTTCTCTCTCCTTGGCCTCTCTAAAATTCTCACAAGATGCTAACCTTCTTCGAACTCTTTATTTAAATTGATATCTATTAATTTCTGAGTTTTTTTCCACCGTCTTGCTTCCCAATGTAACATTGGGGTTTGTTATCTCACTGTTTGTCACAAGAAACGGGGAGATTGTGTGGCTTGGATGATCTGGTAGGGTCTAGGAGCTATGACATGGTAAAAGGAGGCTAAAGATTTTGTCAGGAAATCCAGTGAACTCCACTGGCTTGCAGTGCCCGTACGATGTGGCAGTTTGAGGTCTTTACCGTAAATCGCCTAACCTTATTGTGTGGCTTGGGCCACTTACGTCCATCAAGAGGTACACCCCTAATTTGGACCTCTAATGTGGGTAGTTACCCAATTCCTCCAATAAACAACATATTTTATAGTTACAAAGCATTAAATAAAAAAATATGATAGAACGGTTTTATAAATAATCTTTATAACATATATGTTTTAGAGATAGCGTTATAAATATTTCAATGGTTATCCATATATAATTTTAAATATTATAATTCAATATAATCATCTCAAAATAATTATAAGACAAATAATTTCAAGTTTTATTATTAAAGCATTTTGAATTTGAAACTTAAATAAAAACAAAAGAGTCTTATAACACATAAATAAATGTAGTTTGCAAAATATTATTATAACAGTGTATTTTTCAAATTTACAATCTTATATTGGGTAATTTACGAATTATCCCTAAATTTTTTTTTTGTTATCCTTTTTTGCTAGAAGGGAATCTTTTATTATTAGAATATGATCAGAGTATATCCGAATATGTTGTGAAGAAGCACACGAGATTAGTCATGCTGACATGGGAACTAGCTGTCTTGAGCAATCATTCATCCCCGAGATCTGACATACCCGCCAACAACAATTCGACACGTCACAACTAATCCTCTCTTTCGCGGCGCCTTGTACCTGCTTCGTCGATTTCAGACGGTCCCATCTCCTCCCTCCCCACTGCTATATAAACTCTCATCTCTTTTCTCTCAAAAATAAAAACAGAAAAAAATACATTTATTTTTCTCCCTTTCTTTGGATTTTAAAACCGATGGATCGGCAAAATTCCGATGACATTATGAGATTTCTCGATGGAATGGCTAGCTCCGACGACGTTCTATTCGGTTTCCTTGACGAAGGAAACCAGTCACCGGAAGACTTCCCGGACTCCGGTAACCTCAACGGTGGTGAAGATACAGACGACGTTGACGAAAATAGCAATTGCAATTCTGAAGAAAACAAAGCTTTCTGGCAGGAACAAGAACAACTTCTTCAGGTACCTTTTTTTTCTTCTTTCAAAAAGTTCAAAATCATAATAAATATTTTTCGTCATTTTTAGTTAGCCGATTAATTCGGGGGTCTAAAGTTGTTTTGAATTGTGTAGGGAACACTGTATAGGACAAGTTCAATTGAAACAAAGATTAGACAAGCGACAAAGGAAGCCCTGAGAGAAGTCAAATCAAAGGGTCTTCATTGTGTCTGCCGACGACCCGTTGCTGGTGGTTGCCGGAGCTGTTTACGTGGTGAAATCTCTCGACACCTTAGAGATGTGGCCTGCTACGACTGCGTTATCTCCAAATCCAAGTGGAGAAGCTCTCAAGACATCCCAGCAGGTTGGTTTGGACACATTAGTTTTTAGTCTTACTAGAATCAAATTACCTAGTGCGTGTCTCTGAACTGCTCAGCCATCTCTATCATCACTCCCCAAGATCACGTCAATGTCTTTTCAAAAAAAAAAGATCACGTCAATGCAAATATCTATGATAAAAAAAAATGTATGATAAAATATTTATTTGTTTTTCTGTTAGAAAAATGGACAAATATTATGTCCACAAGAACACGAAGAGATATTTTTTCCTGACCTATTCGTTAATTTGTTACTTTAGTATCTGATTTTTATAATTTACAAAAAAAATATTATATTTTATTATACTATGAATTTATCTTGAGAGATTTAACGAACATTGGGACTGACTCGTATTTTTATATTTTTATCTAAAAATCAGGGGAACACGAATACATAGAGATCGTGGACCGATCTGATCCGAAGAAAGGCGAGATGCGAGTGGTGATTGAGTTATCATTCAGGGCAGAGTTCGAGATTGCAAAAGGAGGTGAAGAGTACAAAAGGCTTATCAGCCGATTGCCGGAGGTTTACGTCGGGAAAACCGAGAGACTCAGATCCCTGATCAAGATATTATGCATCGCCGGGAAGAAATGCTTGAGAGACAAGAAAATGCATATGGGACCTTGGAGAAAACACAAGTATATGCAAGCCAAGTGGCTTCGCACGTGCGATAGATCGAGCTCCTTGGAAGCGGCCATGGTCTCCGAGACGACTGAACCGGAGAATTGGGTGCCGCTGGTGAAGCCTAGGGTTTCCATGCTGAACTACGATGGCAGTTTCTCTAACGGGATGGGCCGTTCTGCCGCTGTAACAGTCGTGTGATATGTGTGTGACGCAAGTGCTATTGATGACTTGTAATTATTTATTTATTTGATCAGGGGAAGTAAGAGTTACATTAATCCTGAGTTCCCGATTTGGAGTTAACCGGAATATGTCTCAATGACGTTGGCTATTGCGTGATGAACGAAACGTTCAAGTCATCGTGCAACATGCATGAAGCACTGCGATTTCCTACATAGGAGTGTATAGCTAGGATTTTACGGGAGTACTATAGAGATTTTGAATCCCGGAATGTATAAAAGTTATATTCATTCGTTTCTAAAAAAAGTTAATGATATGTAACCAATAGATTAATTGTATTCAATTTTTAAATCTCTTAAATACAGTTAACATTTAGTGCTTATTCATAAAAGCAATCTCATAAGTATCGACATTTTATCAGTTGTTTTTCCGTTAGGACAATAAAAACTGACCGTGAAATTACCAATATTTTTGTTGGAAAACTACTGAATCCGAACGAAAATTCAACATAACTATCTCTTTGGTATAATACCAACTTGATTGTTTCTATATTATAATTTTTCCATAATCACAAAATTAACCTTGGATTAATCAAATCAATCAAATAAAATATATTTTTAATATTTAGAAAAATACAATTATACCAAAGGAATAAGAAATAAAAGATAAAAATAAATAAAACAATAAAAAAAACTAGGATAAGATATGTGCCTTGCGCGGAGTGAGCATAAAAAAAATAGGGTCTAAAATAATAATATTACTATTTGTTTGGTTTTTTATAAAGATATAGATGATTTAAAATTGTTTACATAAGTATTAATATATGTTGGAGGATAAATTTGTATTTAAGATCAAGGATCTTGTTTTATATTTTTTATTGCCTATTTAGTTATACTTTTTTGTAAAACAAATAAAACCCCGTTAAATGTTTTTCTAACTAATCTTGGTAAAAGATTTATATTTTATTATTTTAAAGACTCGAACACAGCTTAATCAAATTTGGAATAAAATAAAATTATTTGTCACAACATTTATGTAAATTATAAAGTCCTAACATATAACATAATAGACTCTCGAATAATAGGGGATTATTTATAATGGGCCAACAACATAAGCCCGTATATATTAGTTCCTTAATAGTGAGTGTCCAATTTTTAAGGCCCAAAAGTAAGTCATCGACTTACAAATTCCAGATACATCATTTCCCATTTTAAATTTATTTTCTGAATTTTACCTTTATCGATTCCTTTCCTTCGATTCGATGATATCATCATCTCAGAACAAATCACGACGATATTCCGAATCATGTCTCCGAAAGAGTTATGTATCAGATCAGAAGATGAAGAAGCTATAAGGTTAGTCGCTTTTATAATATATAGAGATCTCTACAATACATTCTCAATTAATGGGAGTTCGAATCATCTTTGTAGATTTTTTTAATCAGATCCGGAATATAGATGGAAATCGTACATAGCTTTCGCAGAAAGCCTAAATCGGCCGTGAAACTATGTGAATTTAACTTTGCTAAAAAGGATACTCCAAATACGAATGGAACAACGTCAATTCATTTCCTGCGTATTAACGATGAGATAGGTAATCTTCATAACTATATATAATGTTTCGGTTATGTGATTCTGTTTTGATCGGTTCAGATTGTCAATAACACAGAAAATAATATAACTTTGTATTTGTCTATAAATAAATATCAAGTACAGTAAAAATTATAAACATATTAACACATCTCTGCATAACCGTTTCATTATGTAAGCAATAAAAACTCAGAGACAATATACTTACACTTGCATCGAGTAACACCATCTCAATATTCTCAATACCTCGTATGGAGTACTGTCTCAATAGACGAATGATTTTAACTCTAATTTTACACGGTGTTTTCGAAGGTTTCAAGAGAAATACTTGGTCAAAAGGCCCAGCCATCACGCCCCTTTTTAGAATTCTACCGTCTGTTAGGTTTTGGTTTATATATTTTTTTAGAGTATCCTTTATATAATATTGGGTTTTTATCGCAGAACTTAAAAATATATACAATAAGGATCAATAAATCGAAATTAACGTGGTGGCCAAAACTGCTAATATGTCACATATTCTAGTTTCCTTAACTTATGCAAAAAATAAATTTGATTGAAACCTTGGTGTCAAGTTAACTTGTTGGCCAAATTATCATTAACTGATCCTTAATCAACATCATTTTTTTCCTTAAATTAGGCCTTTGCAATAATGATTGAAGCCTAGTTGACAAAAGTTTTTAATGTATTAAATACAAAATTTCCATTGCTATAAGATTTAAATATGCATCATCAATGCAAATAAATACGAAAATAATACATAGCTCTAATACAAAAGTTTTTAAGGCAATTTGATAAAGTAAAATATACATAATCTTTAGAAAAAATGAATAGGAGAGCATGGTTTTGTTCTTCAACGTCAAAAGTATTATATTGTTTTATTTTGTATGCAGATTTTTTTTAAAAAGAAAACAAGATATTATCATTTACTTTTAAAAATAAAAAAATAAAACAAAAAAACAAAAAAAGTATTAGTTTGAAAAGAAAAAAAATATTATTAACACCGTCTAGACTAAATTCTAAATCGTAAACTAAACCCTAAACCCTAAACACTAAACCATAAACTCTTAGGTAACCTCTAAACCCTTGGGTAAACCCTAAACTCTTAGATAAAACATAAACTCTGGAATAAATCTTAAACTCATGTCCTAAACACTAAACACTAAATAATAAACCTTTGGATAAATCCTAAACTCTTGGGTAAATCTAAAAATTTAGGATTTACTGTTTATGGTTTATTGCTTAGGACTTGGGGTTAAGATTTATCTAAGAGTTTAGGGTTTACTCAAAGGTTTAGGGATTACCTAAGAGTTTAGAGTTTAGTGTTTAGAGTTTAGAGTTTAAATTTTAGTTTGTGATTTAGGGTTTAGTGCAGACGGGGTTAATAATATTAATTTTCTTTTTTTTGAACTATTTTTTGTTTATTTTATTTTATTTATTTTAAAAAGTAAATGTTAAATATCTTGTTTTTTTTAAAAGAAAAATCTGCATACAAAATAAAACAATATGATTGGTTGGTGAACCTTTAAGTTAACCCTAGGAGTGAACCCAAGTATCTATACTATTAAAGTACAAGCACATTTGGATTTTTACTCTATTTACCCCTATTAAAAAAGCTTTCTTTTGTATTCATTAATGACATTTTGGACATTCTGCATTGGTTTCTTTTTAATTGTTTTTGGTTTGTCATTAACCACCGGTTTCCTAATTCAATTTTGGTATGTGATTATTCCGTGTTTGATACTGCATCATTTTAATATTTTTCCAACCGGACATGTTTGAAACTGCATCGTTTTTTCTCAAACTATTTAATAGTTTGGTTTTAAACCGCTTTTCCTAAATATAATCCCAACTATCTAACAAAAATTATTTATAAAAAATAAAAATTGTTTATTGGTTCAACCAGTGGTTCAACCGGTAACTGGATTTCGATTTTAGTAGTTTTTATTGGATTTTTAAATTTTGTTTTTTTTTTCAAACCCAAACTGAATTTATCTTTGATCAACCGGTAATCCGTTCAACCGCAGGTCTCAGTCGAATTTCAAAACACCGATCAAAACTATAAAACTGTTATATTGATTTATATTTAAAATATCTAATTCAAAATTAAAAACCTAAAAATACATGTATAATATAGTTTTACCGAACATAAATCTGGATATAAAATACATATATGAGACGGATTATATAAATACATATACAAGATAAATGTGATTATATAAAATTTTCACCAAACATAAATCCGCGTTTTGAAAGCGCGGGTCAAAATCTAGTTTCTCTTATAATGGAAGCATAAAAGGAGTTCATCTGTTCAATATACATAATAACAATTTAACAATAGAATTCTACTTCTTCACTGTCAAACTCACAGTTGCATACGAAGATCAAATGTTATATAAATTATCGGAGCATTTAGAGACGATACATTGTAGCATACTCTTTTATATACATTTACATGTTCAGCCAATGTGCATATATAATAACAAATATCAATTAGCACTATAATTTTTACACGAACCGTAAACGAAATCAAAGTGGGTTGAGAGAATCTGATCTTCTAACTTTAACTGATCAAAGATTAGCATGCATATCCTCTCTAAAACAAAGACAGGCATTTGGTAGAAACCGTAAACGATTAATCAAGTTTCTACTAATAATTCGATTACAAAGGCCAAGAGATGATAAGAAAGAACTGTACTTTAATGGAAAATGTAAGAAAATTAGGAAGATATTAGCAATGCATGTTAATATGCGATATGCTACGTGAAAGAACATATTGCTACGTGAAGCTTAAAACATATGCGATACATGAGGTCTTATAATATAAACTTCTTTGTACATGATATAATCGGTTTGTTACATATCATTAGGAAGTTTATTTTTACACTATGGTATGCTTAAATCTTGTATTAGGCTGCCACGTCATATTTTTAAGGTCTTATAAAAATTTCCACGTAGGAAGGGGCTTTTCTTAATTCTTACCAAATACAGGTTATCATTTTTAAAGGATTCCCTTGGGATTCCCTTTTAATATATATGGGTTTCTCATAACCATGTACTTTGTTTTCTCCGCCTCTCTCTCGACAATCAAGAAAGGGAATTCAATCTCTCGACGAACAGGCGAGTCAAGGGGTTCTATCGACAAGCACAAAAGTGACTCTCTCCCCTCGTCTTCTCCGACATTGCTAGTACAGAAGGTCAACACAAAACTTTCTCCATCCGGAGAAATCATGGATTTATGAACAAGAAAATGTAGAATCGATTTTGTTTTGATATTTTTGACAAGGAAAATTGACCTATCACTTTTTAGGGAAGTTAGAATAATTAAAATATGTTTAGAATATTTATTCAACTGAAACTTCCCTAAATTTTCGCAAAATCGAGTTTTATACGTAAAATTCACTTTCTATACTGCGTAGAACAACGACGAAAATCCTATATGCAGATTCTACCACATGTAGCCGTTTAAGTAGTGTTTAGATTTTGCATTCCTAGAATTTTAGAATACCTTGTAAAAGTAGAAACTGCATTGGCAAAATAGTAGCTATCTTTACAATTAGTAGAATTCACATTTTTCATATTTAGAAGATTAATTAAAACTAGGCTGTTCATTCTAAAAAAGTAGATGCATTTATTTAATCTGGAATTCAATTTCTACTAACTCATTTTCCATAGAAGATGAAATTTACTTTCAGCAGAACGCAACTAAAATTTTAATTTATCAAGTTTTTCAACCAAAAATACCCGTTTGTATATATGGGTGTTTTATCAATTGTTTCTATTTTTTATAATTTTTTGATTCATAAAAATATTTATTTCATTAACTTTTACAATTGAAAAAGATAAAAGGGAGAAAAAGTGGACAAAACAAGTTTTATACCAAATGAACAACCATGCTAAATTTTTGTTCTACTTTTGCAATTTTTCCTATTTTTTATCCATCAATTCATTACATTACATATCAAAGGTGAAAAGAGAAAAAATAATTTATTTATGAGACTTAGGGCAATGTTTGTTTGTATCTCAATCCAAATAATCCTTTTAGATGATCTATCCAAATGATCCATATACATACTATACTGAAGAGTGTTTGCTCATTTCTATTTCCATCCAAATGAATTTGATAACAAATTACGCAATTAAAATTTTAATTTATCAAGTTTTTCAACCAAAAAATACCCGTTTGTATATATGGGTGTTTTATCAATTGTTTCTATTTTTTATAATTTTTTGATTCATAAAAATATTTATTTCATTAACTTTTACAATTGAAAAAGATAAAAGGGAGAAAAAATGGACAAAACAAGTTTTATACCAAATGAACAACCATGCTAAATTTTTGTTCTACTTTTGCAATTTTTCCTATTTTTTATCCATCAATTCATTACATTACATATCAAAGGTGAAAAGAGAAAAAATAATTTATTTATGAGACTTAGGGCAATGTTTGTTTGTATCTCAATCCAAATGATCTTTTTAGATGATCTATCCAAATGATCCATATACATACTATACTGAAGAGTGTTTGCTCATTTCTATTTCCATCCAAATGAATTTGATAACAAATTACGCATATGCTATTGTATCGGCTTAATCATATTTTTAATTTTACGTTAACGATATTTATTTTTATTATTTATCTTTTTATTAACACTGGTCAAATCATGAATACAAAAATATGTAATATATATTCTATTACATATAATAATCAATTACATGCAACATATACGAATATGGTGAATAATTTCACGAACAGTGATTTCACGAAGTAACTCTCCTCATAACACTTGGAACGACGGATGCTCTTGCATGTACGTCATCATCAATATATAGGCCCTCCACAACACATAACCACAATAAATGTCTGTGCCTACAACACTTTGAAACTTCCAAAAAGCTTGCATCCTATAATTTGCAATAAATTGTTGGGGTTAAAAATGGTAATCTTAAAATCAACGTCCAAAATTGCTACGCTTAACGAACTTTTTTTGAAATAACTTCGGGAAAAAACTAAGTAAATAACTTTAGAAAAACGAAACGACTGCATCACCTTGCATCCGGGTTCTTAGCAGGCGGCCGAGGACTAGCCAGTCTAGGTCACCAGTAGGCGGCCGAGGACTAGCCCGTCCAGATCGCCAGCAGGCGACCAAGAGCTAGCTCGTCAAAGTCGTCAGCAGGCGACCGAGGGCTATCCCGACAGGTCGCAAGCAGGCGACTGAGAGATAGCTCAGCCAGGTCACAAGTAAATTAAGCAGACTCCTTCTGACTCGCCAGCAGGCGACCAGCTTCCTCCTTTGGGTCTTGACCAACATGTTTCCTGTTTCGTCTCGATTGGAGTTACCGTAGAAACTTTACGATAAAATTAGCAAAGACTTGTTTTCTCCTATGAATTCGAATCAATCGTATAAAATGATAACGGTTAACTTAACACGATTGTTATCTCATCTGTATGGTTGGTTTTTAGTATTTCATAGGACCAACATCGTAACAAAGGTGATTTCTTCAAAAGAAATCGTAAAACACTTAAGTCGAAACACATCCCAAAAAGTCTAAAACGGGGCAAAAGTGCACTTAGGATTTTTGACGAGAATAAGCCTGAAACTACTATGATGGTCTATCTAATATTCGCAGACAAAGATATATGTAAATTTTCAACGAATAATGAAGAAGATCGAGAGAAAACTAAATATTTCTGCGAAGAGATAAACCCAGCCCAGGGGCAGAAAAGGAAAGAGGGCACCGAACTTGGAGGCATATATAAGGAGAGTTAAAGCAAGGAGCACATGGGGCGGAGAACTTCAGTCTTTTAAGAGATTTGGTTAGCTTAGGAGAACTTAGGGTTTTGTTGCTAGACTAGCGAGTACAGTACTCAAAACGTTTTACTGCCTCGATCGTCTGTTCTCCATTGTTGACGATTTCCTATTCATCCTATTTTTCGTTGAAATCATGTAACTTCATTCATCTTAATCAATAAAATTCCTTTTTACAAATTCTTATGATATTTTGTTATCTTTTTATTTTTCGTATTAGTGTGTTTATACAAGAAATCCAGATATTCAAGGAAAGTCGAGAATCTTGGCTTTCCTCCATTAACTAAAATCGGCAGTGCGAATTTTGGTTCCCACATAAATTATCTATAAGAATCACATCTCAGACCGTATGTAGAAGCCTTTAAACCTTGACCAATAGGCCGCAATGCTTCCAAAATTTTATTAATTATATAATATATGGTTTTGACTCGGAACTATAATTTTGAGGTTTTCTCAAAAATGTGGTTTTGCAATTGTAACATAAAATATGTGCGGTTTTAGTGGGAAATGTGATTACGCGGTTATTATAGTTTTGGCATGAAAATGTCGTTTTGCAATTTTGACAGAAACATATAGTTTTGCAATTTTGATAGAAAATGTGTTTTGCCAAATTTTATGTTTTGGCAGGAAAATATGATTTGGTGGTTTTTGCAGTTGTCTTAAAGAATCTATACTATTCAAGCAGGATCATATTTTAAAAATTTAGGATTATACCCTTGCATTTCAATGTATTTACAAGTCTTTTCATTGACATTTAATTTAAACTAAAAAATATATTCTCTAAAACTATGGTAATTAATATTTTCCATATTTTGTGAATGATAATAATTTTAATCTTTATGCAGTATATACTTTCCATTTAATTAGAAATTAATTTTTCATCTATAATATTATTTAAAGATCGGATATGAATATATATATGCAAATTAAAAAAAAATTATCATGCCATTTTTTACATAATAATGATATGCCAATTTTGAGTGTTCAATGTTTTTTTAAAACTTATCTTAAAATTAAGTTTTAGATTAGATCTAAACATAAATAAAAACACAAACTTATCATAGTAACCAGAAAAAGAAAAAAATATTTTCATGTCAATAATAAAGTTTCCTATTACCATTGTTTCATTTTCTTCAACTGACATAATATAAATTTCATTCAAAGTCTAAATAGTTACTTTTCAATTTTATATAATATTAAGAAGTATAAATTATTTAATAAACATTTCAAAAATATTATTTATTTTCTTGGTTTCCAGCGGGTCATCTTATATCGGATCTTAAGTTATACACATATCACTGGATTTATCGGTTCAATCATAGGTCTGGGTTAGATATAAAATATGTGCGTTTTTAGTGGGAAATGTGATTACGCGGTTATTATAGTTTTGGCATGAAAATGTCGTTTTGCAATTTTGACAGAAACATATAGTTTTGCAATTTTGATAGAAAATGTGTTTGCCAAATTTTATGTTTTGGCAGGAAAATATGATTTGGTGGTTTTTGCAGTTGTCTTAAAGAATCTATACTATTCAAGCAGGATCATATTTTAAAAATTTAGGATTATACCCTTGCATTTCAATGTATTTACAAGTCTTTTCATTGACATTTAATTTAAACTAAAAAATATATTCTCTAAAACTATGGTAACTAATATTTCCATATTTTGTGAATGATAATAATTTTAATCTTTATGCAGTATATACTTTCCATTTAATTAGAAATTAATTTTTCATCTATAATATTATTTAAAGATCGGATATGAATATATATATGCAAATTAAAAAAAAATTATCATGCCATTTTTTACATAATAATGATATGCCAATTTTGAGTGTTCAATGTTTTTTAAAACTTATCTTAAAATTAAGTTTTAGATTAGATCTAAACATAAATAAAAACACAAACTTATCATAGTAACCAGAAAAAGAAAAAAATATTTTCATGTCAATAATAAAGTTTCCTATTACCATTGTTTCATTTTCTTCAACTGACATAATATAAATTTCATTCAAAGTCTAAATAGTTACTTTTCAATTTTATATAATATTAAGAAGTATAAATTATTTAATAAACATTTCAAAAATATTATTTATTTTCTTGGTTTCCAGCGGGTCATCTTATATCGGATCTTAAGTTATACACATATCACTGGATTTATCGGTTCAATCATAGGTCTGGGTTAGATATAAAAACACCGCTTGAAAATCAATTATTATAATAAATATTTTTTTTGAAACACAAATAGAAAACGTTAAATTATTTATTATCTAATCAAATTTACAAATTCAATTAAGTTTTACTAAAATAAAAATATACCAGGGCTTTTAAAGCGCGGATCAAAATCTAGTATATCATTATTATTTGTTTACCGAAACCTTGTTCTAAATATTTTATTTATGCAAGTAAAGTTATCTTTTATTATTTTGCACAGATTCATCTCCATTCTTTTTTTTTGGTGAAATCACTGGACCGAATAGGTTTTCCACCAATTAAAACTTGTCTTGATGAGTCTCATTATTGATTCATATTTTTTCTCTTGTGAAACCACTGGACCGAATATGTTTTCCACCAATTAAAACTTATCTTGATGAGTCTCATATTGATTCATTTATATGAATCTCACATTAAGCTCATATGGATGAGTCTAAATATTATATCCTACATTCAGATGCACCAACTAAGATTTATTTTAGGCTAAATATTTAAAACTCATCTACATAGATTATTTAGACGATTTTCATTTTAATACAAAAAACATCAATCCTCTTTGAGAAATTCTTTTAGATAGCCATTTTTAGTTTATTTTCACAAAATAACTTTTCAAGGAGAAAAATTGACCAAAAGAGATTTTATTGAATGGTAAATATGCATTCATAACTCTTAGGTTTACTAATCTAAGACTTAGGGTTTAGAGATAAAGACTGGAGTTTTAGGAAAATGTTCAAATTTGTTTTTGAAATAAATATTTAAAATTTTCAAAAATAGTTATTTTGGTCATTTTATTTTTTGAGAGCTATTTTGTGATAAAAATTTAAAATTGCTATGTGAGAGAATTTTACATCCTCATTTCTACCT
Organism: Raphanus sativus; assembly: GCF_000801105.2. NCBI lineage: Eukaryota > Viridiplantae > Streptophyta > Magnoliopsida > Brassicales > Brassicaceae > Raphanus > Raphanus sativus. The sequence goes on from NC_079516.1 coordinate 22,915,324, forward strand.
AGATGATCTACGTAGATAGATAAACGAACATCTTCTGTGGGATATGTTGCCGGTTTACGAATACCCTGTAACAAATTATCGGTTTGCGTTATCCTGTTTAACACGTTGCTTATCTCTGGTTCGTTCTTCTTCAATGTATCATAGCTTATGTATTTCAAGTCTTGAAGAATCCTATGGATCACATCCATATACCTCATTTCTTTTCATAATCACATTTTTAATGAATCAAACATTTATTTTAAAGAGAAACTATTGTTTTATACAACTTCTCTTGAATAGATTTTTTTTTAAAAAGTCATATATTTAAGGAAAAATTACTAAAATAACAATCATGTTAATATTACTAGAATAACATACATTTTTTAATTACTAGATTATTTTGTATACCCAAAATACCTTTTTTGTAAACAAAAAGATATATTTACCAGAAATGCCATTAATATTTTTTACTATGTCATTAGATAAAACAATTAGTTTCAAAATATTACATAAGTCTGCTGTAAAAAATCTGCAACACTTTATGGCAATTTTATTAGTACTTTGCAGATTATTTCTTTAAACAGACTTATTATAGCCCATGTTAAAGATTACGCAAGGCGTGAGTCGGGCGGTAGACATGGGCATAACGAGTTAATGATAAATCAAAGATTAAGTGGGGATGAGTCGGGAAATAGTTTTTAAGGTTTTGCGTATATGTGTATATTAGAGCATCTTCAATGGTTGGCTTCATTTTTATCTTCAAATATGCACTTTCTTCAAAATGAAGAAACAAATGAAGCAACATTCACTCCAATGGTTTACTTCATTTCTTTTTTGTAAAAAGAATATTCCAAATATATTCTTTCTCTACTTTATCATTAATTATTAATAACACTTTCTAATTTTTCATATTTACTAATTTTGCCCAACTATTTTAGCTCAACATAATTCAACATGTCCAACATATCTTATAATAAAATTATTACACCAAACATAAAAATAAACAAAAACATTAGATTTTATAAAGAAGTTTCAGACATATGTTTTTCCCATAAGTGATCAATTAAATCATTTTGAAGTGCGAAATGAGCTTCTTGATCTTTGATTCTTCTAAATCGAGCAAGAAATTCTTGAAAACGAATATTCTCATTTTCTTCGATATCAACCTCTGCAGGTGGAACTTCTCTTGCAACTTCAATGGATGCACTGAGATCACGATCATCCTCAATTATCATGTTATGTAAAATTATACAAGTGGCCATGATATCATGTATCACTTCTATTTTCCAAAAACGAACTGGTTCTTTCACAATTGCAAAGCATGATTAGAGAACTCCAAAAGCATGTTCCACATCTTTCCGACATGCTTCTTGTTGCGTAGCAAAATATTGCTTTTTGAACCCCTTGGTTCATGAATAGTTTGTACTATGGTAGACCATTTTGGATATATTCCATCGGCCAAATAATACCCCATATTATATTCATTTCCTTGAATAATATAATGAGCAGGAGGTGCAATACCTTGAGCGAGATTGGAGAAAAGATGGGAAGATTCCAACACATTGATATCGTTATTGCTGCCAGGCATCCTAAAATATGCTTGCCATATCCAAAGATCATAATCTGAAACAACTTCAAGAATTATAGTTGGTGATCCACTTCGACCTGAATATTGTCCAGCCAAGCGGTAGGACAATTTTTCCACTTCCAATACATGCAATCCAAGCTGCTTAACATTCCCGGAAAACCTCGTTTTTCACCAATATACAGAAGTCTTGAAACATCGACAGGGATTGGTGATCGTAAGTACTCCTTCGAGAATATCTCCACTACAGCTCGACAAAATATTTTCATACTCCCGACTGCTGTTGATTCGCCAATTTTTATGTATTCGTCTGTTACATCAGCTGGTAAACCGTAAGCTAGCATCCCTTCGTTGTTTGAAGTAGATAGCGTGATTTTCAACCGCATCAACAATACGAAGGAATAAAGGACGAGACATACTATATCTTCTACGAAACATGGCATCGTTGTAAGTTGGGGTCTCCGAGAAGTAGTTGTTGAACAATCTACAATGTGCGCTTTCTCGATCGCTGTAGATAAAAGAACGTCCAGGAACTGAACCTCCATGAATCACCTGACTGCTTTGTTGATTACGAAGGTATTGTATTATCGCATTGTTATTATCGATAGCATGCTGTATCGCTAATTCTTCTTGGTAGAGATTATTGATCATCTATTCATTTTCATCATCATCATCCGATGATGAAGAACCATCCAAATGAAATGAATTTTTGAAATTATAATTCATTTTAAGATAGAAAATTTAGAGTGTTTAAAGTTAAAACTGATTTCTACTAGTATATATAGAAATTCTTGGAATCACGTTTTCTTTGTATTATTATTGGTCTTTTGAAAGTTTGAGTAACGTGAGAATTTTGGAATTACTTTTCATAGAATTATCAAATCATGTCATATTATATATTGAAATATGTGAGAATCTTTGAATCACATTTTCATTGCATTATCAAATCATGTGATAATAAATTGAAAAATGTGAGAATCTTTGAACCACTTTTTCTCTGTATTATCACATCATGTCCTAATATATAAAAAACATGATAATCTTTAAATCACTTTATTATTGCATTATCAAATCATTCATAATAAATTGAAAAATGTGAGAATCTTTGAACCACTTTTTCTTTGTAATATATAAAAAACGTGAGATTGTTTGCATACTTTTTCATTGTATTTTCAAATCATGTCATGTTCAGTTGAGAGATATGAGAATTTTTATTATTAAATATAAATTACATGGTGTGCTCTACATTTTCATTCACAACTTTGAATCATTCTAGTCTATTCTCTTCTTTTCATCCACAACTTATTTTAACTTTTTACAAAATGCCATTACGTTCCGCAGGATATACTCATGAAGAAGATAAGTTCTTATGCCAAGTCTATATGGAAATATCCCAAGATCCAATCACAGGTGTTTATCAAACGTCCGATCAGTTCTGGTCTCGTGTGGCGGATGCTTATGAGGCTGGGAAAATGCAAGTTGGAACGAACTTACAAAGAAATCTATTCAGTGTCGAATTCAAACTATTGAAAAGGCAACAAACAAACTGCATGCATGCCTCAAGCAATGTGAAAGCAGACGTCCAAGTGGTGCTTCAAATGATGATATTGTAAGTGTTTTATGATTAGTGTAATATATATTTACTTAGTTTGTACTAATGTCTTTTTTTTTAAATTGTAATGTAGTTTGAGCAAGCCAAATTAATGTTTGTGGATGATCCAAAATACAAAGGAGGCTGGAAATTCGATCATGTGTGGAATATCATCAAAATTTTTGAAAATTTTAAAGATGGTGACACTTCTGCGAAAAAGTGTCGAACACTTGTGGTTTCGGAGATACAAATTCAGCCTCTGATTCTGCTACACAAGAATCTCCAGGTTTGTCCTCTTTTTCTTTGAATTTTGATGACGAAGAAGATAATATTGGTGGATCTTCATCTAAAAGACCAGTTGGAGTAAAAAAGTCTAAACTCAAAAGAAAAAAAGATGATGAAACATCACTTGTTATTAACACTTTGGAAAAAGGAAATAAAAAACTCTTGGAGGAGTTAAAGAAGACAAGCGCACAAAGAGAACAACATCTAGAGATTCAAAGAAAGAATTATGCTTTGAAAAAACAAAAAGAAGAAAACAAAATTTTATTTTGTGATGTGAATTCCATACAAAATCCTAAAGTTCGAGAATACATTCAATTCGAACGAACTCCAATTTTGAAAGGAGTGAAGAACAGCAAGCTCAACAACCTCCTCAAACATCAACTTCATTTGGAAAATATTTTAATGATCTTAGTGGTTCTGGAAATGATTTACCAGATTATTAAGTTTTAGTTTATGTTGTATTAGTAAGTTGTATATGTTTAGTTTTGTGTTATTAATTATGTATTTGAATTTTTATCTTAATTGAGTAAGTTTATTTTATTTATTAGTATAAATTTTAAGTATATTTAATATTTTAAATTGATATAATAAAAATAACAACTGAAATTAGAAATTAATTGGATTATATTTAAGCATATTGTTTATGTTGGCAAAAGATAAGAATAAATAAAAGTTAATGACCAATTTGCAATGAAAAGTTCATCTTAAAAAAAATGAAGATATGTACAGTAGATCTTCAAATTTGAAGCAACACTATTCATGGTTTCATTTTGAAGCAAAAAATGAAGTAGAGTTGGAGCAAAACTTTCTTCAAAATGAAGCAAAAAGTGAAAAATGAAGTGTGGTTGGAGATGGTCTTATGACTTATTGTTCATAAACATTACTACAAAACTTGGTAGCTGTTGGTTTTTAGTTAATTTTTCCTTTTCTTTAAATGAAGGGCATAAACGTAATTTTGGAATTGTCTTCTTCCTTCTAAAAACTGTAACTTTCTGGTTTCAAATCTGATTTCCTCCGTGTCTAGCTACAAATTATCACTTTCTACATCAGTTTTTACTCATTTTACTTAAATTTTAATAGATCCAACCAACGGGCATCTGTTTCTAGCATAAATTCAAACAAAAATTAAGCAACCGATTAGTATCAATTTGCTACGGTGATCCACCGTCTCACGTATATCCACCGGTTAATCGGCCAATTTGACCGAGTTTTCAAAAATGGATTATATCAGACTTTATATTGTTACAGGCTTTCAGCAAAAGGTCTACCATGCATGATGGTAGATTTAATTACGTTAGCAAATTTATTTTTAACTAGAAGGTTTCTATAGAAGATTTTTGTCTTATAATTATGATGGCAGGTTTATAATTTTTCGAAAACTTTCATAATGGTATGCATATTTCTCTTGTATACTTTTTATAATTTGGCAGATTTTCGTTTTCATAAGATCGCAGACTTATATTTTTCGTTTGTCTCCAAGTATCTTCTTCATCGCCTCCTTCTTCTTCACATACATCTCCACTATATCTCGTCTCGCAGTTCTCCTAGAATGAGGTGTGTAGAGTTTCGTTTTGTTACAGAAATGTTTCCATGCTAAGCTGTCTACCCAAGACAAAGCTAACTCTCCCAAGACCATCATCTCGTTTGTAGCTTCCCTAAAGACTGTTTTAGAGACCTTGCACAACCTCATTTCACCATCTTCACCATCTGGAGATATCACATGTTGTGTACCAAACTTGTTTGCAGCTTGCCATACACTGTAACTCTTGCAAGCGAGAGTCAAATGCTTTGACAAGCTAGTTGTTCCAGATTTGGTCGCACTTGCCATCTCTTTCCCACAGTAGTTGCAAGTATGTCTTTATCTTCTTTCTTTTTGGTGAAATGTTCCCACACCCATGATCTAGCCTTCTTTGCACTACCACTAGCATCAGCTGCACCACCTTCATCTGCTTCTTTACGCTTGTTTTTATTTTGAGACACTAGTGTCTGAACTTCATCTCCGGATGCATTAGAATCATCATCATCAGACACTGGATCAACTCTCTCCTCTGGATGGTCACAAGACGCCATCTATATGATACAATCAAGAAAAAGTTACAAACAAGAACAGAAAAACTTGAAACAACAAGATGACAAAGTTCGAGAGTTACCTTTGAACAACTACGAGACGCCTCTGATGGAGGAGACGACGCTGTGATCCAAAATTGACGATTTGATTCCAGTTTGTGGTTGAATAAAAGAAAATATACACTATTAATTGATGATAATTGGGAAGTGGAAACAAAAATTTGGGAAGTGGAAACGGCTTGCGAGATAAATGGAAAGAGAATCAGGGAAGAAAGATGTTAATGTCTGCCGGTTTGGTGACTTTCGAAGATTAGGTTTAGGGTTCTTTCGGTTCTTAAGAAAACCGATCGGGTATCGGGTAAAAACCAACCAGGTATCGGTTCCTCGGGTCTTGAAGAATTCTACCCAATAGGGTATTTTACACGGGTCGGGTAAGGAACCAAACCTGTTTTTTCGGGTCGGGTCGTCGGGTCCGGATTATATGCCCATGGCTAGTTGTTGGATGCAATTTCCCTTAATTTTATACGATCACCATTACTTGATGTTTTTCTTATAACGCATGTGAGAGTAGTAAAATAATTTGGTTATGTATTGTTTTTTTTTTGTCAACGTATCTATAATATTAAAGCAGGATCATATTTTTAAAATTTAGGATTCCGCCCCTGGGTTTTTATGATATTTATAATTTTTTTCCATTATCATTTAATTTAAAATAAAAATAGAATATTCTCTGTAACTATGATAATTAACACTTTCCATATTTTTTAATGATAATAATTTTAATTTTTATGCAGTATATACTTTCCATTTAATTTGAATATTATTTTTTAATCTAAAACATTATTTCAAGATCGGATATGAATATATACATGCAAATTTTTAAAAACTTTATTATGCCATTTTACATAATAATGATATGCCAATTTTGAGTGTTTAATTTTTTTTAAACTTACCTTAAAATTAAATTTTAGATCTAAAAATAAATAAAAATACAAATTTATCATAGTAACCAAAAAAATAAAATAATATTTTCGTATCAATAATAAAATTTCCTATTACCATTTTTTCATTTTTTTTCTTCAAATGACATAATACAAATCTCATTAAAGTTTAAATAGTTACTTTTCAATATTTGTTGTATATGAATGCTACAAAGTTGACATAGTAATGTGCGTGCATAGATCTCGGTTTTCATTGACAGCTAATTATATATTGGGCTAATTGGTGAGATAGCTTTTTGTTCAAGTGAAATTAAGGATCTAGCTATGATTTTGACATAATTTAATGTCAGACTTTTTACACCTATTCTATCTGGTTATGTTCTCTCATTTAACAGGTTACCAGTTACAGTTTATAAATTAAGCGACGTCGTAGTTTTTTGAAAGAAAAAGAAGCTATCCACGTATAATTTTATTGATCACATACATATAGGGAAAATGGCTTATTCCCCTACGAACTAGTTGTTCCTGATTTTTTCACACACGAATTTTTAAGCCATGCCAAAAACTACACGAACAACGGAAATATTGCTTATTCCCTTATGAACTAATTATTTCCAGTTTTTTCACACACAAATTTTTAAACTTTGCCAAAAACCACATGAACTACGCTATTTTTTTAAATTACATACACAAATTATCAATTTTAAGTTAATTCCCCTAAAATCGTAAATTATGTTATTTAAACATTAACTTAGTATATGATAGGTGGGTAGCCGATTTAATTTGTGTTGATAAAAAATGATAATACATTGTTTTGTTCTTTCTCTTTTCTTTTTGTCAACTGCTCTTCTTCTTCAAAAATCGTTTTACTTTTCATCATCAATTGGGAATAAAATTTATTATTTTGTAAAAGATTAAACGTTTTACATGATGCATAAAGAAAGAAGAGCAGCAACATAGCGGATTGGTAAACTAGTAGTTGCTACTCTTCTTTCTTTATGCATAATGTAAAACATTTAATCTTCTACAAAATAATAAATTTTATTCCTAATTGATGATGAAGAGTAAAACGATTTTTAAAGAAGAAGAGCAGTTGACAAAAAGAAAAGACAAAAAACAAAACGATGTATTATCATTTTGTATTAACCCAAATTAAACCGGCTATCCACCTATCATAAACTAAGTTAATGTTTAAATAACACAATTTACGATTTTTAGGAGAATTAGCTTAAAATTGATAGTTTTGTATGTAATTCAAAAAATAGTGTAGTTCATGTGGTTTTTGGCAAAGTTTAAAAATTTGTATGTAAAAAAGTTGGAAATAATTAGTTCATAAGGGAATAAGCAATATTTCCGTTGTTCGTGTGATTTTTGGCATGCCTTAAAAGTTCGTGTGTGAAAAAGTCGGAAATGACTAGTTCGTAGGGGAATAAGCCATTTTCTCCATACATATACAACAAATTTTCAATTTTATATTATCTAAATAGTATATGATTATAATCCCACCAACCACTAAATACTATAGATAACCCAACCCAAATCCCGAGATATTAAACCTTATCTCAATCCCACCATAACCTCTAAATAGTAAACCCTAAACCCTAATTAGTAAACCCTATCATCTAAATAGTATAAGATTAACTCAAATATAAATTTTAAATCCAAATAGAATGGAACATAATAAATAATATAGCACTAATCCATAACACACCCTCTTACCTTATAAATACTAAATTCTAAATTCTAATAACTAAACCGTAATCTAAATGTAAACCCTAAACTCTAATAAGTAAAGCCTTAACCCAAATATTGTTGGGTTCCTTCTAGATGGAGGAAACACATTGGGTTTGGTTGGTGATAACCAAACTTGGAAGTTGGGCCATTGGTATTAGTCCATGAGATTAGTATTCGGCCTTGGAAGTTATTAGGGTTAGTGAGACACCATATAAAGTCTCTTAACCTAATTTGTGTTACACAGCAGACATAACACAAGAAAATAAAGAAGAGTACTCAAGAAGACTCTTAAGACAAAAGAGAAAAAAGGAGAGAAGAAGGCAGATTTCGTCTGGGTTTATCAAGGCAGATTTGGAGGGTCAAAAGAATCTTGATCGGGCTGATATTTTTTGGGAAGCTTCTTCAGTCAGTGGGTTAAAGGTTCACCGAAGGGATTTGGATTCTAACGGTTGGATCTTCTGTTGTCTGGGTTTTGGTAAAGCTGATCGTCATAGTTCTTCAGCAGCGCTGTCTTGAGTGTTTGGTGAACGGTGAGATCTTCTCTGATTGAGCTGAGATATGGCAGAGGTGTTGTGGACTTGTTCATATTGGATTTGTACGGTGGAATTAGTCTCTGGTTGCCGGAATCCTTGTGAGCTGAGGTCGTCTTGTTGCTACCGGTTTTGAAGCTTTGTATTGCTCTCTTGTTGTTGTAGTTCTTGTGTTGGAGATAGCTCTTTGTAGCTATAGTCTCTGTTCTGTTCAGGTTGTTGAACAGGGAGGACGTGGATGTACTCACATACATTTATATAATGTATTGTTGAGTGGACTACGGTCCCGTGGTTTTTCCTTCTCACATCGAGGATGATTTCCACGTAAAAAGTGCTTGTCTCATTTAGTTATTGCTTATATCATATCCTGCTATCGTCGAAGTATTTTCCTCACAGGTTCACACAAGGTCAGGGGAAACACGACCGTTTAATTCCGCTGCGCCGTGTACCTTATTTCCCAACAGAGTGGTAACAGAGCTAGCGTGATTTGCTTATCTGATCCCAACAAAGTGGTATCAGAGCTTCTGGTTTTAGAGTTTTGGGTTTGATAACTTCGGGTTATTGTTGCTTGTGTGAATGATGGAGAATATGGGCAGGATGGAGAATATGGGCAGGATGATAAGCTTGAATGTTAATAACTATCATCTATGGAAGGGCAAGATGGAGGATTTGCTCTTTGTTAAAGAATTCCATGTTCCTGTCTTCGAGGAGAAGAACCTGAGAAGAAGACGGATGAGGAGTGGAAGCTGCAGCATCGCCAAGTGTGTGGGTTGATAAGGCAGTGCGTAGATGATAATGTGTTGCATCATATTGAGACTGAAACGGATGCTCGTTCTTTGTGGAAGAAGCTGGAGCAGTTATATGCTAGGAAGACCGGAAATAACAAGATGTACATGATCAAGAAGTTGAGTGAGCTGAGGTATCAGGAGGGGACTCCGATGACAGATCACTTGAATGCGTTTCAGAGATTGCTCAATAAGTTGTCTGATATGGGCATCAAGTTTGATGATGAGATTCACGGTCTGTGGCTTCTCGGTACTTTACCGGATTCTTGGGAGGTTTTCAGGATGTCTCTTTGTAACTCCGCGTCGGAAGGTGTTATTTCGATGGATTCAGTGAAAAACAGTGTTCTTAATGAGGAAGCAAGAAAGCAGTCGAATGCTAGCAGTTCGCGTTCAGATGTCTTTGTTACTGAGTCAAGGGGGAGAAGTTCAAGTAGAGATCCAAAGAAGGACAAGAACTGGAGCATGAGCAAGTCGAATATATTTGCAAATATAGTGCTATTTCTGTTATAAGAAAGGGCACATGAAGAAGGATTGCTGGAAGTTGAAAAACAAGCAGCAAGGAATTCAAGAAGAAAAGGTGGATCGGGTGACCGTCACCGAAGATCAGTTTCTCATTCTTCTTGAAGGTGATGCCATTAATGTCGCATGCCAGGACACCAGGTTGGTGATTGATAGTGGAGCTACTACTCATGCCACATCACAACATGATTTGTTTTCTACCTATACTATGGGTAATTATGGTTCTGTGAAGATGGGGAATGATGCGATGGCTCAGGTTGCTGGCATTGGTGATGTTTGCTTGGAGACTAGTCTTGGTACTAGGCTGGTGCTTAAAAATGTTAAGCATGTCCCAGATATTCGGATGAATCTGATATCGACGGGAAGACTTGATGATGAGGGTTATTTCAGTTTGCATGGTGGTGGTAAATGGAAGCTCTCTCGTGGTTCTTTGATTGTGGCTCGAGGTGAGAAGTCTTCATCTTTCTATTGGATGCAGGCTAAGGTCTCTAAAGATGCTTGTTAATGCGGTGGAGAATGATAATGCCATGGAGCTATGGCATAAGAGACTCGGTCAAATGAGTGAGAAGGGAATGACTGTGTTGTCCAAGAATGAGGTGATTCCAGGAATCTCTGGTCTGCACCGAAGTGTTCGCATTGTTTTGCGGGAAAACAACACAGGGTATCTTTCAAGTCTTCTGCGCCTTCTAGGAAACCCGAGGTACTGGATTTGGTACACTCAGATGTGTGTGGTCCAATGAAGACAAGATATCTTGGCGGCGCATCATATTTTGTGACTTTCATTGATGATCATTCAAGGAAGTTGTGGGTATTTCCTATGAGGACGAAGGATCAGGTGCTGGGATATTTCAAGCATTTTGTGGCATTGGTTTAGAGAAAAACGGGGAAGAAGCTGAAATATATCCGCAGTGATAATGGTGGAGAGTATCTTGGACCATTTGATGCTTATTGTAAAGAGCATGGAATAAGGCATCAGTTCACGCCACCTTATACTCCACAGTTGAATGGGTTGGCTGAAAGGATGAAAAGGACGATTGTCGAGAGGATTAGATGTTTGATCTCACAGTCAGGCTTATCGATGACTTTTTGGGCAGAAGCTTTGAACACGGTGGTTCATGTGCTAAATTTGTCACCAAGTGCTCCATTGGAGAGTGATATTCCAGAAAGGGTTTGGACTGGTAATGATGTTTCTTACAGTCACTTGAGGGTCTTTGGGTGTAAGGCATTTGTTCATATTCCCAAGGTTGATAGATCGAAGCTTGAGATGAAGTCGCGGCAGTGTGTGTTAATCGGTTATGGTCAGGATGAGTTCGGGTACAGATTTTATGATCCCGTTCAGAGGAAGCTCGTAAGGAGCAGAGATGTTGTGTTCATGGAAGATCAAACGATTAAGGACATTGACAAGTCCAAAATTCCAACTCAGGTTTATGATGGTTTGATCGATATAGAGGCTATTCCTTCTACATTAGTCCACGGTGAAGTTGAGGTTGAGGTTCAGGATGATACACCCGGTGCAGATGCTCCCGCACATGAAGATGGCAATGGTGATCATGGTGACGATCATGGTGAGACACCAGCTGCTGAGAACCAACCTACTGTTGTGAGAAGACCAGAGAGAGGTCTTAAGCCGTCGACAAAGTATGATCCTAGTGAGTATGTTTTACTTACTGATGGGGGAGAGCCTGAAAGCTATGATGAAGCTTTTGGAGGATGATCACAAGGATCTATGGTTTGGAGCCATGGATGAGGAGATGGATTCTTTTGAAGAGAATCACACTTTTGAGTTGGTGGAATTGCCTAAGGGCAAGAAGGTTTTGCTTAATATGTGGGTGTACAGAATTAAGCATGAGGATGGAAAGCCACCTCGATACAAGGCTAGATTGGTTGTGAAAGGTTACAGCCAGAAGAAGGGGATTGATTATGATGAAATATTTTCTCCTGTTGTGAAGATGTCATCCATTCGGGTTGTGCTTGGATTGGCAGCGAGCCTTGATCTAGAGGTTGAGCAAATGGATGTGAAGACTGCTTTCCTTCATGATGATTTGGAGGAAGAGATCTACATGGAACAACCGGAAGGCTATGTTAAAGAAGGCAAGGAAAATCTGGTTTGCCGCTTGAAGAAAAGCTTTTATGGACTGAAGCAAGCACCAAGACAGTGGTACATGAAGTTCAAGTCTGTTATGGGGGAGCATGGTTATGCTCAGACTGATTCAAACCAGTGCGTATTTGTGAAGGTGTTTGGTGAGGATGATTTTATCATTTTGTTGATGTATGTCGATGATATGTTGATTGTGGGCAGGAACATGGACATAATTAAGGAGTTGAAAGAGCAGCTCGGGATGTCCTTTGCCATGAAAGATATGGGTTCAGCGAAACAGATTCTCGGTATGAGAATTCTTAGAGACAGAGCTGAGAAGCTGATTCACTTGTCTCAGGAGAGGTACATTGAAAAGGTACTTAAAAGGTTTCACATGGACAAGTCTAAAGTGTTGAGTACTCCGCTTGCACCACACTTAAGACTGAGCAGTCAACAGAGTCCGAAGACATATGAGGAGAAGGAAGATATGGCGAAGGTTCCATATGCTTCTGCAGAGGATAGTTTGATGTATGTCATGGTCTGTACAAGACCGGATTTAGCCTACGCCGTTGAAGTTGTCAGCAGGTTCATCTCCAATTCGGGGAAAGAACATTGGAATGCTGTGAAGTGGATTTTGAGATATCTGAAAGGGACTTCTGATCTGAATATTACATTTGGGGGTAAGAAGCCTTTGCTGGTCAGTTTCACTGATTCTGACATGTCTGGAGATGTTGATTCTAGCAAGTCTACTTCGGGTTACTTAGTAACATTTGCGGGTGGAGATGTGGCATGGCAGTCAAGGTTGCAAAAGTGTGTTGCATTATCTACCGCTGAAGTAGAGTTCATTGCTGCAACTGAAGCTTGTAAAGAGTTAGTGTGGATGAAGAACTTCTGTGAAGAGATCGGTTTCAAGCAAGAAAAGTATGAGTTGCAGTCAAAGCGCCATTTGTCTCGGGAAAAATTCTACATTTCATTCGAAGTCGAAACACATTCAGAAGAGGTATCATTGGATACGGGATGTGGTTGCTTCTAAAGAAGTGGAACTTGCAAAAGTTCATATGGATGATAATGGAGCTGATATGATGACAAAGTCTTTGCCGAGGGGAAAGCTTGAAGTATGCCGAGGGATAGCCGGAATGGCTGTTTCCTCCACCTAGTCAGAGGGGGAGTTTGTTGGGTTCCTTCTAGATGGAGGAAGCCCATTGGGTTTGGTTGGTGATAACCAAACTTGGAAGTTGGACCATTGGTATTAGTCCGTGAGATTAGTATTGGGCCTTGGAAGTTATTAGGGTTAGTGAGACACCATATAAAGTTTCTTAACCTAATTTGTGCTACACAGCAGACATAACAAAAGAAAAGAAAGAAGAGTACTCAAGAAGACTCTTAAAACAAAAGAGAGAAAAGGAGAGAAGAAGACATATTTCGTCTAGGTTTATCAAGGCGGATTTGGAGGGTCAAACGAATCTTGATCGGTCTGATATTTTTTGGGAAGCTTCTTCAGTCAGTGGGTTAAAGGTTCACCGAAGGGATTTGGATTCTAACGGTTGGATCTTCTGTTGTCTGGGTTTTGGTAAAGCTGGTCGTCACAGTTCTTCAGCAGCGCTTTCTTGAGTGTTTGGTAAATCCGACGGTGACATCTTCTTTGATTGAGCTGAGATTTGGCAGATGTGTTGTGGACTTGGTTATATGGATTTGTACGGTGGGATTAGTCTCTGGTTGCCGGAATCCTTGTGAGCTGAGGTCGTCTTGTTGCTGCCGGTTTTGAAGCTTTGTGTTGCTCTCTTGTTGTTGTAGTTCTTGTGTTGGAAATAGCTCTTTGTAGCTATAGTCTCTGTTCTGTTCAGGTTGTTGAACAGGGAGGACGTGGTTGTACTCACATCCATTTATATAGTGGATTGTTAAGTGGATTACGGTCTCGTGGTTTTTCCTTCTCACATCGAGGAGATTTTCCCGTAAAAAGTGCTTGTCTCATTTAATTATTGCTTATATCATATCCTGCTACCGTCGAAGTATTTTCCTCACAGGTTCACACAAGGTGAGGGGAAACACGACCGTTTAGTTCCGCTGCGCCGTGTGCCTTATTTCCCAACAGAGTGGTATCAGAGCTAGCGCGATTTGCTTATCTGATCCCAACAAATATAAACCACAAAACTAAATATAAATCATAAATCCAAATAGAATGGAACAAAATAAATAACATAGTACATATTAATGAAGTTATGAAATCTCTATAATTACATGTAAGAAGTTAATTCTAATCCCAACCATACTTTCTCACCTTATAAATACTAAACCCTAAACTCTAATCACTAAATCCTAATGTAAACCCTAAACTCAAATATCAAAATTTATTTCTAAACAAATGGAATGAACCATAATAAATAGTATAGTAACATAATAGATCGCATAACAAAATATTATAAATACATATTATTTTACATTTCTATTCTATATGCATATAAATAGAATAGAATACAATAAGAAAACTACTGTTCATCTTCTCCTACACATGTGACAGAGATTATTTCAAATTAAGATACATACATGTCTTGGCTTCCTTGCGACTACCGCTTATAGAATTTGAGAAATCTCCCCTTTCCGTCATCGAACTTCCTAAACCGATCTTCTTTTCCACAAAACTTTTCCGGAGTCGTAGTGGGTAGCATCTTCATCACTCAAATCTTCTTGATCTTTCTATATTTTACCATTTACTTTGTTAGTTATGTGAGAGTAAACATGGCCACATCTTTTTTTTAGAATCATTAGTTATTAATTTAGATTATAATTGTTTTGCAGGTTTTACTGGTAGAATAAAAAAGTAGAATGGCAATATTATACAAAAAACACATTGTGTATCGTTATATTAGGAAAATTGGTTATCTCATGAATTATGTTTTTTTCTTGGTTATTCTGACCAATTTTCCTTATATATTTTATTGGGAAATCTAGGCCTGGACGTTCGGGTACCCATTCGGGTTCGGTTCGGGTTTTTTTGGATTTCGGTTATATTTTGTAACACCTTCTAGATCCCATTCTAGTAAATCTACAAGTTCGGTTCGGGTTCGGATATAACACATCTGTTTCGGTTCGGTTCGGATAATACCCGAAGTAACCATATATCATTCGGATTCGGGTTATATCAGATCAGTTCAGATATACCCTAAGTAAAATCTAAAATTCAATAGAAAAACATAAAAAAATATATACATATTTATATATAATGGAGTATTTAAGATATTTTAAAAAAATTTAGATACTTATTGTAAGATATCATGTTGAAATAAATATTAAATTGAATATTTGAAGTACATATTTATGTTTTAAATATTTATATTATATATTAATTCAGACATTCGGATCGGTTTGTTCGGATATTTTTCGGGGTTTTCGGGTTTTTGGATTTTCGGGTTCGGTTAATAACACTTTGGGTTCGGATATATTTTGTAACACCCTACAAGATCTATTCGGATATTTTTTAGATTTCGGATTCGGTTCGGATCGAGTTTTTTGGTTCGGGTTCGGTCCGGATTTCGGGTTACGGGTTTTATGCCCAGCCCTAGGGAAATCTATAACTAAACAAGAAGATAAGATTTTTTTTTTTTAAATAAAAGATGAGAAGCGTAAAGAGAAGAGAAGAGAGAGTGAAAGTAACCAGAGAGAGAAGAGAGAGAAGAGAGAGAAAGCGGATCGAGATCCGGCGTACGGCCGGCGCGCGAGCGTCCGTGCCGTCGCCGGAGTCTTTTCTCCTTCTGTCTAGTGGGGCTACATGTGCTTCACCTTCGACATCCTTCAGCGGTCGCCTTGTCCGAACTCTGGCCCTGCAACCACCGTCACTGGTGATTCGGTTCGTGGAGCAACGACGCGACGGCTTGGAGGAGGTGGGTGTAGATGGAGCGGTTTGCATGTTAAGGATTTGGTTCCGGGAGACGGAAGCTTTCATAGATCTGTCGTCGTCGGATTCTTTCCGGGAGGTGGAGTCTTCTCAGATCCATCGCCGCCGGTTTCAGCTGTCGGGAAGGGGAGGCTCCTATGGCTCTTCCTTCGCCGGCTATGGTGTGACGGAGTGAGGAGGCTCACAAAGCTCCTTGCTGTCGTTTTTGGAGCCCTAGGGTTTGGGTGTGAAGTTTGAGTTCGACGGTGGTGGTTACGGTGTGCAACCTGTGATGGGTTCGTGGGTCGCCGACGGTGAGATCTCGGTTGAAGCCGAAGATCTACGGCGACGGCGACAAAGTTCCAGAGGAAATAGCGGTGGTTCCCGATTCGCCTGTCTAGAGTGTCCGGTGGTTCAGAGTCGGAGGAGATCGCGGTGAGGCGAGGATACCTCCGGCGTGAAGACAGAGCAGCAGTGAACAGCTATGGAGGCGCGGAGGTGCTGTAGGGTAGGAGTCCTGGCGGAAAAAAGTGTCGGTGGAATTTCCCGG
Organism: Raphanus sativus; assembly: GCF_000801105.2. NCBI lineage: Eukaryota > Viridiplantae > Streptophyta > Magnoliopsida > Brassicales > Brassicaceae > Raphanus > Raphanus sativus. Next base: position 22,931,838 of record NC_079516.1, read on the forward strand.
CAGTTGCGTTTTGGGTGGCCGATCAAGTCGAGATGGTGACGCGTGTCGCGCGGATTGCTGAGATCTTTACACGTGTAAAGAACCATCTCCTTTCGGCGCGTCTAGGGCGAACTGCCCGGTTTAGTGGTTTGGACCGTTGGGCCAACCGTTTCTGGTTTGGGCTTCGGTCTTTAGTGTGGTGGTCCAATTTGTTGTGGGCTTTTGTGTTTGATTTGCTGTAGTTGGGATTTGGCCATGGGCTTGTCCCATTTCTTTAATAAAATCAATTTGGGAAAAAAAAAAAGAGAGAGTGAAAGTAACTCCTATTTCCAAGTTTCTAGTAAGGGAAAATCGCATAAAAAACCTTCGAAGTGTCACTTACTAGCACTTTAAACCCTGAAGTTTTTTCACTAACACTTTTAACCTTCAAAGTGACATTTGTATCATAAAAAACCTCCAAATCAAAAAGTTGACCGGTTCAGCAGGTAATTTTTCAAAAATAATTATTTAATTAATAAAATAAACAAAATAAATAAATAAAAAAATCCAAAAATAAATAAAAATCGAAACTTTTAATAAAATTTACAAAAATTAAAAAATAAAAAAATAAAATTTTAGAAAATTAAATAAATATTTTTAAAATTATTTTCTAAAGTATTAATAAAATAAAATAACTAAAAATTAATAATAAATAAAATTAAATTTTAAATAGAGGAAAACTAAATAAAAAATTCACAATTTTTTTTAAAATGGAAAATAGAAAATTCAAAATTCAAAATTCACTAGTGACGATGATGGTAATGGCGATAATTTCCATATCTCCAATGATAGTTTCCAACTTCATCGTTAAAAATGACAAAAAATCTTTTTCAAAATTTTTGAATTTTCATTTTTTTGAAATATATGAATTTTTTATTTTTATGTTTTTTAATTTGATCTCATTTATTTTTGAACTTTAATTTTCTAAATACTAATTAATTTTCTGATTTTTTTCTAATTTTTCTAATTTTATTTAATTTATGAGTTTTTATTAAATTTTACGATTTTTGTTTAATTTTCTGGTTTTTATTTTTTTTGTTTATTTTACTTATTAAATAATATTATTTAAAATATCATTTAATTAGTAAAATAATCAAAAAATTAAACAAAAATCATAAAATTTAATAAAAACTCATAAATTAAATAAAAGTCAGAAACCATCATTGTCATTATTGATATATTGAAATTTTTGTTGTCCACGATGATATGATATTTTTTGAAAAAAATATTATAATTAAAAAAGATAAATTTTGAATTTTCTATTTTTTTTTTAAATTGAAAATTTTATTTAGTTCTTCTCTATTTAAATTTAATCTTATTTATTTTTACAATTTTAGTTATTTTTATTTTTTTAAAATTTTATAAAATTATTTAATTTTTAAAATATTTATTCAATTTTTTATTATATTTTCATTTTTGTGAATTTTATGAAGGTTTCGATTTTTATTTATTATTTGGATTTATTTATTTATTTATTTTGTTTATTTTATTAATTAAATAACTATTTTTGAAAAATTACCTGGTGAACATGTCAACTTTTTGATTTGGAGGTTTTTTATGATACAAAAGTCACTTTGAATGTTAAAAGTGTTAGTGAAAAAACTTCAAGGTTTAAAGTGATAGTAAGTGACACTTTGAGGGTTTTTTATGCGATTTTCCCTTTCTAGTAATGTAAAAAAAAAATCAACTTTCGTGAGAAGGAAGGAAGGAGGGTGGAAATGGAATCAGAGAGTCGATAGAGAATCTCGAACGACCTCACCTTCTCACCACACCACACCACACCAGCCTGGGTTTCTCTCTCTCTTTTTAATTGGTTGAATAAGTCAAAGTCAAATTGAAGTTGTATGATTGATTTGATCATACGAAATGGTTGGAATCTGAGAAGGAGAAGAAGAAGAAGTATATATGTATGCGCCTAATTAAGTTTTTGTTTTATTATATGTGTCTAGTTGCTTTGATATAGGTTTGGTGTGCAGACGATAAATAAATTTAAATCTCTAATTGGTTTGGTTAGAAGAAAGCAGCAGAAGAAGCATCAAAAATCAAATCAAAATTGGTTCTTCTTCTTCTTCTTCTTCTTTCCGTCTCTCAGTTTGTTGGGCTCTCACTTTCTCTTCAGTTCCGATTTCGGTTGGGTTTGACTTCACTTGAAGCAACCTCTCTTCTTTTAATGTCCTGACCTGAATGATGATGCATTTGATTGTATCATCACAAGACCCGAATTCGCTTTTTAAAATCAATTCATAATCAATCTGCCATATGAAGAAGTCGAATTTGGGATTAGGGTTTTTGTTGTGCTTGTCAATTCTGGTTTCTCAACAAGCCAATGGACTCAGACCCATCAGAGACACCTCTCGATCCTGGGGAGATCAGGTTTCTGTTTTTTTTTTTTTTTTTTTTAATTTGTATAAAGCTTATTTATTAGTCTTTTGAGTTGGCTGACTTGAATCCTGATCCATACATGATTTCATCACATACCCCCCTACCTCGTTGGTTGAGAATGTGTAACAGATCTTCTGATTGGTTGCAGTTGCTCTTTGGTAAAAAAGAAGTAAGCAGCGGACCATCCGGACCATTTTCCGCTTGGAATATTACAGGAACATACAGAGGTGGTTTTTCTTTCTGCTTATTTTTTGAAATCACCAATAATCAATCTCTCATTGTCTTGTTGTGTTTTACAGGCAACTGGAAGTTTCAAGATACTGTAAATAGCTCTTCCAAATTCCCTGACTTCCGTAATCAATTTGGCAACTCTGTCATCGACTTATTCACTACTCCTACTAAGATTACTGGTGTCCATTATGTTCAGGTCGTCATTTCTTTTTTTTTTTTCTTAAAATAAAAAATCACAAATAATGGTTACTATTATTAACTTTGAGCGAGCGGGAAACAGGGTGCTGTTGTTTTCCATGACGTTTTTGACAATGAACACAATGTGGGTGGTGCCCAAATTAAAGTCGAAGGTGTTTATATCTGGCCCTTCCGACAACTCCGTCTTGTTGCTAACAGGTCTTTTACATATTTATCTGTATTCATTAAATTCCGAGGTTTTTAAAAGCTTCTATATCAACAAGTTTTTTTTTCTTTTTTTTTTTGTACATTTCAGCGGAAAGAATGGTGGTGATTCAGGCCTTGAAGATGATTATCTTCTCTCCAACCCCTATCATCTGGTATTTAATACCTGATAATTATCCACTCTTGTTATCTTTATTCGTATGCCTTCAAATCTTTGGCGAGTGAGCTTACTTACTTTTTTTTTTTTTCTTTTTGTGTTGTCGGACAGCTCGGCATTTTTTCCACTCAAGTTCTTCAAGAATCTCCAAGAGACAGAATGATGTCTAAACAAAAGGCTTGTGAGTAGCAACTTACTGTGTTTCCATCTGATATGTGCTTTCCTGCTACATCTCACCTTTCGAATTGTCATTTCTGTTGTTTACAGCTCCAATACATGAGATGGAGAAGCATTGTAATATCGAAATAGCAGCTCAGATTTCCCGAGCCTCTTCTACTGAAAACAGTATGTATATGCCCTCTCTAACATTACACGTTGAAATGACGATGCTGGCTACTCACTTGTTAGTTAAATTTAGACGGGATTTTTGAGAGAAATTTACTTAATTTTTGGTAGGTGGGGACAAAGATTATTTTCACATTGAAGGATTGATGGAAAGTCCTGCAGTAGACGACGACGACGGAGATTGTTTCTCCCCCTTGTTGCTGAATGCAACCTCCATAAACGTTGAAGTCTACTACAACAAAGCTGTCAACTATACATTGATGGTCACTTTTGTATCCTTTGGTCCATTCTATCACAGAATCACAAACACCCATAGCATATTTTTTTAGTGGGTTCCTTAACTTGTTATTCTTCTTAGGTCTCCTTCCTCCAGGTTCTTTTGTTGATTCGGCAAATGGAGCACAGTAACACACAATCCGTAAGATTCTCATGTTTTTTGTTGATCTGATCTCATCTTTTTAAAAGGAAGAAGATAATGATGCTGAACTCTTCTTTTATACAAGGGTGCTGCAAAGGTCTCCATTGTAATGATAGGGCAACAAGCCATCATGGATTCTTATCTATGCCTTTTACATCTTACTGCCGGGATTTTAGTTGGTATGTGTATATATATATATATATATCAATGAAACCTAGCATCTTTTGATGAAAATTACAGTATCTGTTTCTTGACCTTGTCAGGCTTTTCTTAGTCATTCTGTTAAAGCTAAGACTTCACTTCTTCTTCTTATGCAGAATCATTGTTTAACGCGTTCGCAACAGCTGCCTTCTTCAAGTTTGTAGTGTTCTCGATATTTGAGATGAGATATCTTCTGGCCATATGGAAAGCAACCAGGCCTTCAAACAGCGGTGAGGGCTGGGAGACAATGAGGCGTGAGCTCTCCTTTCTCTACAGCCGTTTCTGTAAGTATTTTAGCTAGTGTCTTTGGTGTTTGTTCATCAAGTAAAAATGTCTCACAGAATGTTTGATGTTTCTCTCATTGTAACAGATGGAATCCTTCTTGGAGGCATATTGATAATGTATGAGCTCCACAACTACATGCGCTGGGTCCTCCTTCTCATGTACTCATTTTGGATTCCGCAGATAGTCGCAAACGTTGTTCGTGATTCTAGAAAGCCTCTGCACCCTTATTATATCTTGGGGATGACGGTCACACGGCTTGCCATACCCTTGTATGTATTTGGATGCCCCAAGAACTTCATGCGTGTAGAGGCCAGCAAAGCCTGGTGTATAGGCCTGTGCGCATTCATCGGGTTTCAAGCTGCTGTTCTTCTTCTTCAGCATTATTTTGGGTCGCGTTGCTTTGTTCCTCGGAAGGTGTGTTGGTGATTCTGATTTCTTTTTTTTTTTTTTTGGATCAATAGTAAGTTGCTTCGTTTTTTTATCTTTTAAAATAAATCAAGAGTTCTCATGTGTGTTGTACTTGGCAGATGTTACCTGAGAAATACAACTACTACAAAAGATTAGATCATGATGTAAACAGAAGCAGGGACTGCGTAATATGTATGGCCACAATTGATCTAAGGCGGCGCACCAATGATTGCATGGTAACGCCATGTGAGCATTTATTCCACTCGGGATGCTTACAGAGATGGATGGATATAAAGATGGAGTGCCCAACATGTCGTCGCACACTTCCTCCAGCTTAAGGACTTATGAGGATCATCTCTGCTTCGGTCATCTATTAACTTCACCCACATTAATTGCAGGTAACTGTTGAAAATCCCAGCTGAGGGTTCTGTGGATTGACTAATCTGGTTTGTTTTGTTCCATGTCTTTTTGGATGATGTCTCTGGAAACTGAAAAAGACATGTTGGGGTGGGTGCTTCTTTGGTTTCAGGTCTTGGGAAGAGATTAGAAGAATACAAAACAGGGATAGAATCTGTAGAGACGTATTTTGTATGAATGAATTGTGTAAAATCTCCTATCCAGTCTCATTAGTGCAAATATTCTTTTGGCCATTATTTCAGCAAAACCCTTTGGATTCTTCAATATAATACAAACAATCATTTACCTCACATTTTTGATGTTTATATTATTTCTACCGACACTGCAAAGATTAGTTGCCAACAATCATTCTACCTCACATTACTCGGTTTGGTTCAACTTAACCAACAATTTTTAATTAGGCCAGGCCCAAATACAAATTCTACAATATCCATTGCCGATTGATTTATTAGTTGTTTTGGCACGTGATTTTTGTTTGGGTTAAGCTGTTAGGTCTCACCAAGATTTATAATCACGTTCCACAATTCGACCTTTGATATAAGTCCTTATTCAATATTCCCAGCCATTTGAAATTTCATTAGTTTCTACATATTTTATTTTATTTTTGGGTCTTCATATAGAGGAAGAATCTCGCAAGAGCAACCAACCAAAACAAAGCACAAACGAGAGAGAAGATGAGTAAAGAACAAGCACACGCCAACCTTGCCGTTCCCGCGTTTCGAACTGAGAAAGTGCCCAAAACGCAAACGCAGAATGGCCACGGTACTGTTTGGCGGTTCGGTGGAGCAGACAAGGCCGCGAAAGCCTCGACCGTGACGCTCAGAGGAGTTATCTACATGCTCTTCGACAACTGCAGCAAGGACGTCAAAAAGACTATTTTGCCCCTCGGCCATGGAGATCCTTCCGTCTATCCTTGCTTCCGCACCTGTATCGAGGCGGAAGACGCCGTAGTCAACGTCCTCCGCTCCGGCAAAAGCAATTCTTACTGTCCCGGAGCTGGAATTCTCCCCGCCAGAAGGTATATAAATTAAAATATTATTATTCTCGATCAAGTCAATTCGAGATCTTAGCGACATTTGATCCGATTCGAGCTTCAGCTTATCTACTGACTCTACCCACTCACTCGACAGAACACCAACACAAGTCTTCGTGTATAATTAATTTTGAAATTGACTTTGAAGACCCTATAGTTTTAGATTTCTTAAAAATAGACCCCATAGCTTTTAAAATGCACTAGATCGACCCTCATTTGGTTGATTTTTTTTTTGTGAACAGAGCCGTCGCCGATTATCTGAACCCAGACCTTCCGAACAAGCTGACACCGGAGGACATCTTCCTGACAGCTGGATGCAACCAAGGGATAGAGCTTGTGTTCGAATCGTTGGCTCGACCAAACGCAAACATATTGCTCCCGCGTCCCGGTTTCCCTCACTACGACGCGCGTGCTGTCTACAGTGGACTCGAGATCCGCAAGTTCGATCTTCTCCCCGATAGAGAATGGGAGATTGATCTCCAAGGCGTCGAAGCCGTTGCAGACGAGAACACTGTGGCCATTGTTGTGATTAATCCCAACAACCCATGTGGAAACGTCTACTCTCACGACCATCTCCACAAGGTTGCAGAGACGGCTCGGAAGCTGGGGATAATGGTGATCGCTGACGAAGTGTACGACAAGACTATATTCGGAGACAACCCTTTCGTTCCGATGGCCAAGTTCTCATCGATCGTCCCTGTGCTCACCCTGGGAGGCATATCTAAAGGATGGGTTGTTCCTGGATGGAAGATTGGCTGGATCGCCTTGAATGATCCCGAGGGCGTTTTCGAATCCACCAAGGTCTCCTTTCTCTTCTATTTGCCTGCTTTCTTTGTAACCACGTAATCTCACTCAATATGTATTCTGACAGGTGGCTCAATCCATCAAGCAGAGTCTTGACATCACTCCTGACCCTTCCACTATCATTCAGGCTGCGCTTCCTGAGATCCTGGAGAAAGTGGATGAAAACTTCTTTGCAAAGAAGAACAAGATACTCAAACGTAATGTCGATTTGGTGTGTGATAGGCTCAAGGATATTCCCTGCGTCGTCTGTCCCAAGAAACCCGAGTCTTGCACTTATCTTTTGGTAACACTTTAGAACTAACTGATGAATAGATAAGCATTCTGGTACACAACAATATTAACAGTTTTGCTTACTGCAGACAAAGCTGGAGCTGTCATTGTTGGACAACATCAAGGATGACATTGATTTCTGTGTGAAGCTGGCCAGAGAGGAAAATCTCGTGTTTCTACCAGGTAAAGCAAAATGAAATATCAAGAAACATGAATCTTGATACTAAAAATATATATTTCATTTGCAGGAGAGGCTCTGGGGTTGAAGAACTGGATGAGGATAACTATTGGAGTGGAAGCTCATATGCTTGAGGATGCACTTGAGAGACTCAAGGGTTTCTGTACACGTCATTCCAAGAAGACAGATACAGAAACTGAGTCACCTTCAACCGTTGAAAATGTGTGATAATAATAATACTGTCGGGATATTACCTGTATTTTTACACGCCCCTAAGCCGTGTGATGTACGTACAATGTGCCAGGGGGATGTTCTGGTATGATATATCATGCCTTTCCACTTTAATTATCTAAACCAAATTTCAAACCTAATAAAAATTGTTGTAAACTTTTCAAATAGCATTAAGGATCCAGTGTCTAGGGGCACAGTTATATACTCCTTTTTTCTTGTACCAAATTTACTCTTCTTCTTATACTCATTATTGGCTTTGTACCTATTTTTTCAAGTACTAGTAGTTGTCAAATCAGGCATCAATTAATAGATTTTAAATATTTGCAAATACAAGATAAATAACAAGTCTGGAAAAATCGGCTACTCGATCTGATATTATCCGTTATTTGTTTGGAGACAAAAAAAATAAATAATATTGGTATATAAAAAAATCATGTTTTAATTCATTTTTGTTTAATAATATGTACAAATATTTTGTTTATCTTAATTCTTGTGTTTTCAGTAAAGTAAACAAAATAAATTTTTATGTTTCATTTCTAGTAAATTATTTATTCCATAAATAATTCTTAATATTCGGAAAGTATTTATATGTACTTCAGAAATACTTGAAAGATGAATAGTTAATACACCCATATTAACAGTTTCACCTACTGCTGACAAAACTGGAGCTGTCATTGGAGGAAAAACATCAATGAAGAAGTTGATTTATGTGAGATACTCATCAGAGAGACGAAACTTTAACATCTAAAAAAAATTAAAAGAAAAGTGTACTTACTTTTTTCATTACACATCTATTTAGAATTTTAGAATTAATCGTGTTTGAGTTTGAGTAGTTGACCTATCAGTAATAATACGAGATATTATATGAGTAAAACCAAAGCAAAGAGAAATATCATATGGGGATTGTATAGTTAATAAATAAGACTATTAGGCCTCCTGGAAAAATTAATGCATCGTTTGTCACACGAAATAAAACCCATGTATTGAATATTGGAAAAAGTGTCTATTTCAACACGAACTTTACGCGTCATGCCTATTTATTCACGAACTTTGTAATAGTGCGTATTCCACAGTGAACTAAACAAAAAAAAATTAAATACTATATGAATTTATCCGTTGTACCTATTCATTCACGAACTTCATAATAGTGCATATTTTACATTGAACTAAACAAAAAATCAAAAAAATACTACATAGACTCTCAAAATCATGTTTATTTATACATTGACTAATAAAGGTGTTAGTTATCCATTAATTTATCAAAACGACGTCATTTTGAATAAATTTTGTAAAATTAAAAATTTAAAAATAAAATTTGGACTCTCAAAATTGTACTTATATATATTGACCGTCAAAGATGTTAGTCATCCTTTAATTTATCAAAAGATTTTATTTTGGATAAATTCTGTGAAATTATTCGTCTTTTTGTAATTTTTTAATTTTACAAAATCTATAAAAAATGACGTTGTTTTGATAAATTAACGTATGACTAACACTTTTGATTTGCTGACAAAAAAAATACTAACACTTTTGACGGTTAATATATATATATATAAAATAAATTAACGTATGATTAACACCCTTGACTTGCTGATAAAAAAGACTAACACCTCTGACGCTCAAAATCGTGATTATATATATTGACCGTCAAACGTGTTAGTATTTTTTTGTCAGCAAATCAAAAGTGTTAGTCATACGTTAATTTATCAAAACAACGTCATTTTGATAAATTTTGTAAAATTAAAAAATTACAAAAAGAAGAATAATTTCATAGAGTTTATCCAAAATAAAATCTTTTGATAAATTAAAGGATGACTAACACCTTTGACTGTCAATATTTATAAGTACAATTTTGGGAGTCTACATTTTATTTTTAAATTTTTATTTTTACAAAATTTATTCAAAGTTACGTCGTTTTGATAAATTAATGGATGACTAACACCTTTATTAGTCAATATATAAATAAACATGATTTTGAGAGTCTATGTAGTACTTTTTGAATTTTTGTTTAGTCCAATGTGAAATATGCACTACTATAAAGTTAGTGAAGGAATAGGCACGACACATAAAATTCATATAGTATTTTAAATTTTTTGTTTAGTTCAGTGTGGAATAGGCACTACTATAAAGTTCGTGAAAGAATAGTCACGGCGCTTAAAGTTCGTGTTGAAATAGACACTTTTTCCACTAAATATCCCCTGTATATTAATAGAGGAACATCTGAAAAGATGTAACCTCAATTTTGTAATAATTAAAAAAGACTTCTCCTTATGTGGCAATCAACTAGATAGTCAATTAGTCTTATGTATCAGCTTTACATTCAATTGAAAAACAAGGTGGTCCAATTCAATTTTTATATCTCTCTAAATACATTCAATACAAGTAAATATATACAGTATAATCTCTATAAATTAATACTCAATAAATTAATAATCTCTATAAATTAATAAATTTCGCCAATCTCAGCTTGGGCAGGTGTAAAATATTGATACAAATCGATAAAATAATAAGATAATAATATTTTAAAAATTCCTATGTAAATATATGGTCCCATTAAAATCATAAATTAATAATCTATCAATATATATTTTTTACTTAAGTACAAACTAAGCATTATATTGATTGGTTTTATATCTACAATGAAATACATCTATTTTCGTAATATTTCAATATATTTTGATAATATTTAGTAAAATTATATCGAAAATCACATAGCAATTCTATGGAACTTAAAAATATACATCAAATAAGATAATAAAAAACTATGAAAGTAGAATTTCTAAAATTTAAATAATGTATATTTCATAACAAAAATAGAAAAAAAAATCTAAAAATGAAATTTTTGTAAATTAATATTTCTATAAATTAATAAAATTTTAAAGTCCCACATTATTAATTTATAAAAGTTCTACTGTATTATGCTTTTTATTATACTAAGTATCACATTGATTAGTAGTCTTAAATTTGTTCCTTAAATAAAATCTATGAAATTACCTAATATGATTAACTTATATAGGACAATTAATGATTATAAATCATACATATTTGATTACAATTTTTGTATCTTCTCTCCTATTTGATTAATTTTATATTATTAAAAGAAATTAAACAATCATATTAAGCATATAATAAAAAATTAGATTTTTCTTATATGTTATATTTTGAACTTTTTAAAACGCCTATAAATTACTAAAAGGGTAAAAATCTCACATTGATAATTTTGTGATCAATGATTTTTTTTAAACAAGATACAAATAATCATAAATCATATGAATGTGAAATCTCATTAATTGATATTTATTATATATATCATTTAAATTAAATTATCTAATATATAAAAATATAAATATCTTAATTTAAAATTTTTCATTGAAAACTATTGAGATCTTAAATGATATAAGTTAAATTAAACTATATACAACATAATAATACATAAATATATTAACCCTCTTTTTATTATATAAACATTAAGCATATAATAAAAACATTGAATAATTTTACAATGTCGACTGACAATTTGAAATGGTATTGCTTTCTTTAATTTATCCCATTGTTTTTCTTAAATGGGCCTAGAACCATTTTTAATGATTAACTAAATATGACACGTACATAGAAGAATGTGTTTCGGTTTAAAAATGGTTCTAGGCCCATTTAACAATCAAACGTATAGGCTTGGGCAAAAATCCGAATAAAAAAAGGAACCAAATCTAATCTGAATAAATATTACATAACTTCAACCAAAATTGGTTAGATATCTGAACGGGTTCAAAAATTTTGTATCTAGAGAACCAGAACGGAACCCTATCCGAAACAAAATATTTCGAGCATACGAATATATTCAAACCAAATATATATTTTTAAATATATTAATTATTTTCATTTTAATCTATACAAAAATATACAAAATATATAAAATGTTTTTAAGTTGTCCAAATTACTTGGAAATATATACAAATAGTTAAAAGAATACATGTTTAAAATAGTTAACCAATACTTAAAATACCAATGCTAAAAATATTTATTGATTTTTTATCCAGATATTTAAGATATGTTAAGTTTAAGTAATTTAGCTTACATTATACATATTTATATGTTATATATAATTTTTTTAGATTTTAAGAAATATACAATATATATATATGAATTTTATTTTATTTTTACAAAATTAAATGTGATATCTGAATCCAAACCCAAACCCGTAGATCCAAACCGGATCGAACCCGCAAAAATTGAAACATAATTAAACTAAACCAAACTGAATAAATGGTACCCGAGTGTCCACCCCTAATCAAATGTAAAAAAATAGTTATTGATAACAAAATATGTACTTTTATTATATTTAAATATAACATATTTTTAAAACTCACTCCGTGAACGGGGAGGGTTATTATCTAGTAAACAAGTATAAAAACCCATTAGCTGTAAACTGTTAGGACAGTACAAAAACCTTATATTGGTAACCAGGTAAAGCAAAAGAGGGGGGGGGGGGGGAGGGTGTTTTGCAGGAGAGGCAAAAATCAGCGGCGGAGCCACATTGTATGAGAGGGGGGCATCTGCTCTGAACAACTTTTCAAAATTTCATGTAAAAAACACTGAATAAGTTCGATATACCCCCCATTGTTTTTAGAAAATGTATTCCTAATTCATTGGAAATTTTACTTGCCCCCAATAAAATGATTCTTTGCATCTGCCACTGGCTAGAACTAGATGAGGATAACATGATCGGAGTGGAAGCTTATATGACCGAGGATTCACTTGAGAGACTTAAGGGTCTCTGTACACGTCATGCCATGAAGACAAATATCTTATTTCTGACATCCCACGAAGACAGATACATAAACTGGATAACTAGGCCTAGATATTCATGTCTTTGGATCGGGTTAGAATCGATTTCTTCTGAGTTTTGTGTCTTTCAGATACTAGACATTAGGATTTAATTAAGTATTTCGAATTTTTGATGTGGGTTCAGGTAATTCGCATCTGGATAGGTTCGAAGTTCATAATTAACACTCGTAAAATATTTATAAATTTTGGATCCATAACGGATCCAAGTTGGGTTCGTATATTTAAGACCAAAAAACATAAAATACTTAAATTTCATCAAATTTTAGCTGAAATTCATCATATTTCTCTAAAATTTTTCAAAATAACCAATATAAATGATTAATAATTAAAATTTAACCTTTTTAAACTCTATGTTTGACATTTAAAATTTTATATTACTTGAAAATATTACAAAATAATAAATAATATTGCAAACAAAAATAATTACAACAAAATCATAAATTAAAATATATAAAATAGAACACAAAGAGTTAGTCTTAGATATCATGTCTTATGGTCGGTATAAATCAAGTCTATTCGGATCGGAATAATCCGGATCGATTCTTTTTGGGTCCGGTTATATCCGGGTCTTTTTGCGGTTCTGTTCTTTCGGGTAAAGGAATTGTGAATCTAACTAAGTGCATATAAATTTTCTGTTTAGTTTTGTATTGATTGCAGTTCAAGTTTTCGGGTAAAATGTCGGGCCTATGACTAACTGAGCAATGATAATAATGTTGGATATAGACATCTATACCGTGTTACAAAAAAAATATAGACATCTATACCACTAAAATATAAACACGTTGAAAATAATCTTAATCATACGTGATATATCATTAAAAAACGCAACAAAATTTATAAAATATGCATAGAATCTCATTAAGGTTATTTCCATTATTTTAAATTTGGTCACAAAATAACTAAAAGATGCTCTTATTTTATTTCTAAAGTTGCATTTCAATAACAGCTTATATCCTTTTAAATTTTTTTTTTTTACACGATAAGATACTAAGATAAATCCTAGTACGAGTCAGCGAAAGCCGAATTGCGAGTATCAATCCAATGTGGCACCCTATGTTAACATAAGAGAAAACACGCTTCCTTGTTCGAGCTTGTCTTGCCAGGAAGTCGGCTTGGGTGTTACTG